>NW_020930212.1:0-679 GCF_003984885.1 Neopelma chrysocephalum | reverse complement strand
AATGTCCTGGTTAGAACGGCTGGGACCAATTCATCCCTGGATGGGTGTAACCCAAAACTGTGTATTCTATAGCCTCCATGCCATTTCCCAAAAACTGCTGTCAGTAGAGGCCTGCAAGGTGGGAAGATGTTCCTGTACCCTTTTATGGAATTCCCTGCTCTGATATCCTTATATGGAATCCCCCGCTCTGATACCCTTATATGGAAGAGGGACTGAGCATCCGCATGCCCTTTTATGGAATTCCCTACTCTGAGGGAGGGACTGAGCACTCCCGCCTGAACTGGAGAGTATATAACTGGGAGTTTCAGAGCCTTGGCTCTCTCTCTCTCGTGGGACCCAGAGGAAGACAGCAGACCACCACTGCTCCCAACCAGGCTGAGACCACCACCCTCGACTGGACTGCAATCACCACTTCTGACCAGACTGCAGCAGCTCTCCCACCAGCAGGTTTATTCCCTCTCCCTTTGCTTTGGACTCGGGGGGTGGGCCAAGGTACACCACTTTTGTTCATACCCCAGGGTGCTGGGTTTGTACATTTGGGTTTTGTGGATTAAAACCAATTGTCTGTCTGTATAATTGTACTTATTGCATTATTTTAATAAATTGTTATTCTGACTTATAAATCTCTCTTTTGAATTGAGTTCATTTTGCCTTGCTGGTTAACTTTTAAACCAGCACA
>NW_020930211.1:0-543 GCF_003984885.1 Neopelma chrysocephalum | reverse complement strand
TGTGTTTCCCACTCTGGGGGTCCATGTCCCTGTGTTTCCCACTCTGGAGGTCCATGTCCCTGTGTTTCCCACTCTGGGGGTCCACATCCTTGTGTTTCCCACTCTAAGAGTCCACCCTTGCAGGCAGGAGCTGCCCTGCTGTGCCCTTTCCTGCCCGGGGTCAGAGCTGAGCCCTGCAGGGCTCGTGTCACTGGTGGGTTCTACACGATGTCAGCCAGGAGGAGGGAGTTTCACCCCCCGCCCTCCTGTCCTGACAGATGTGGAGGAGCTCTGGATTGGCCTAAATGATCTCAAGCTGCAGATGAACTTCGAGTGGTCGGATGGGACGCCCGTGAGGTTCACGTACTGGCACCCCTTCGAGCCCAACAACTTCCGTGACAGCCTGGAGGACTGTGTCACCATCTGGGGACCAGTGAGAGCTCAGGGGGGCAGGAGGGTCCCAGGGGGCGTAACAGGGGGGATTCAGGGGAATTCAAGGGGGTTTTGGGGTCCCAGGGGGGAAATAGGAGGGTCCCAAGGGGGAAAGGGAGCACTGCACTATCC
>NW_020930210.1:0-506 GCF_003984885.1 Neopelma chrysocephalum | reverse complement strand
CCCACTCTGGGGGTCCATGTCCCTGTGTTTCCCACTCTGGGGGTCCACGTCCTTGTGTTTCCCACTCTAAGAGTCCACCCTTGCAGGCAGGAGCTGCCCTGCTGTGCCCTTTCCTGCCCGGGGTCAGAGCTGAGCCCTGCAGGGCTCGTGTCACCGGTGGGTTCTACACGATGTCAGCCAGGAGGAGGGAGTTTCACCCCCTGCCCTCCTGTCCTGGCAGATGTGGAGGAGCTCTGGATTGGCCTAAATGACCTCAAGCTGCAGATGAACTTCGAGTGGTCGGACGGGACGCCCGTGAGGTTCACGTACTGGCACCCCTTCGAGCCCAACAACTTCCGTGACAGCCTGGAGGACTGTGTCACCATCTGGGGACCAGTGAGAGCTCAGGGGGGCAGGGGGGTCCCAGGGGGCGTAACAGGGGGGATTCAGGGGAATTCAAGGGGGTTTGGGGGTCCCAGAGGGGAAATAGGAGGGTCCCAAGGGGGAAAGGGAGCACTGCACTATCC
>NW_020930209.1:0-762 GCF_003984885.1 Neopelma chrysocephalum | reverse complement strand
GCGAAACCAACCAGCACACTTGCCCACACACTTCCCTACTCCTCTGACACATCTGAGAGTGAAAAACCCCAACCTTCCCATAGCCTGACTTGTGCTAATAACAGTTATACTTTACAAACATGCATTTCCTGCTCCTGATGAAAGCACTGATTAGCACAAGTCATTTGGTGTCGTTCCCCCCGTGCCGTTCCCCCCCGAGCTGTCAGCTTTCATCAGGAGCAGGAAATGCATGTTTGTAAAGTATAACTGTTATTAGCACAAGTCAGGCTATGGGAAGGTTGGGGTTTTTCACTCTCAGATGTGTCAGAGGAGTAGGGAAGTGTGTGGGCAAGTGTGCTGGTTGGTTTCGCTCATATTTCTCCCCTGTGTTTGCAGTTATGGTGTTGTTGAATGACTTAGCACAAGTTCTCCCACCTCTGCGAAAAACAAGTATTTGTGATAATGGGTTTTTTGTTGTTGTTGTCGACTGGTACATCAGGTCCTCTGTTAGCAAACCAGTTAAATGGTGAGTCACTGCAGGGAGTAGGAGTGATTGCAGCATGCAAAAAAACCCATTATCACAAATACTTGTTTTTCGCAGAGGTGGGAGAACTTGTGCTAAGTCATTCAACAACACCATAACTGCAAACACAGGGGAGAAATATGAGCGAAACCAACCAGCACACTTGCCCACACACTTCCCTACTCCTCTGACACATCTGAGAGTGAAAAACCCCAACCTTCCCATAGCCTGACTTGTGCTAATAACAGTTATACTTTACA
>NW_020930208.1:0-392 GCF_003984885.1 Neopelma chrysocephalum | reverse complement strand
ATCCAAACTTCAGATTTCTTTAGAGTTTCCTTAACAAGTAATGAATGCCTGTGAAGCATGCAGATCACTGATGTACGGATCAGTTCTTCTGAGAGACACCAGCATAAAGCTTTTGGGGAACAGAGGTTGGCTTGCCAGGTTGGAGAGTGAGAAAACTGTCAAAGAAGTGGACAGGAGGCTGGTAACAGGAAGTAGGAGAAAGCCTGAAAAAATTAGGGCTGATATAACAAAAAGGCATTCATTACTTGTTAAGGAAACTCTAAAGAAATCTGAAGTTTGGATGTTCCCACTCAAATTTGGTGGATTATTTAAGAGTTCTAAGTGTCCAAATTTGGTGGGAATATCCAAACTTCAGATTTCTTTAGAGTTTCCTTAACAAGTAATGAATGCCT
>NW_020930207.1:0-429 GCF_003984885.1 Neopelma chrysocephalum | reverse complement strand
CACATCTGTCAGCACCCTGGTTACTCTGAGTTTGCTTTGCCAATGCCTCCACACAGCCCTCCCCTGCCAGTGTGTCCTAACACCTAAAGATGAACAAAATGAGCTGAGAGACATCTAGTTAGCAGTAGTTACAGTACAGGCAGGATAAAGGGCATTGGCAAAGCAAACTCAGAGTAACCAGGGTGCTGACAGATGTGCATGAGAATAGACTCAGGCTGAGAAAGAGCAGAGAGAGGAGCTGTGGGTAGGGATGTGGTGAGATGTCCAGCTGAGGTCAGCCTCTCCTCCTCATACATCTGCTGTTTGTAATGTCAGTGCCTGTTCCTGTGCAGCTCCAGCTTGAAGCAGGGGACAAAAGCACTGCAAAACACTTCCCTCCACTGCTCCTCTCTCTGCTCTTTCTCAGCCTGAGTCTATTCTCATGCACAT
>NW_020930206.1:0-10445 GCF_003984885.1 Neopelma chrysocephalum | reverse complement strand
TCTCGGGCTCCTTGGGGTCAGCCATGGTGCAGAGAGACCGGCTCACACTGCCAGAGCAAGGTCTCCTCCGGGGCTTTTATACAGCCACAGGCTCCCGCCCAAGCAATCACGGAGTTGGCATGTCCTAAGGTCAAACGTGCATGGCACGTTCCCACTGGCTCTTCCCGCAGGCTCGTGCCCACGTCTTGGGCACACCCAGACAGGACGGGGTCAAGATCCCGCAGGCAGGGCCTGGATGTGCCCCACTTCATGTCAGGCAAAACATACCCCTGCTCTAAGAGTGGCAAGTGTGGCACCACAGCCATGGGACATGCTGGCACAGGGTCCCCAGCCCTGGCACTTGAGACTGGGGCTGTCAAGAAGACAAGGCCAGAAAAGCGCAACTGCTTTTAACCCACACACAGTGTGCTGCAAGGGAACAGCTTGCTCTTGCCAGGGAAGGGAAAGTTTCCTAACTTCCCTTTTTTTCCTCCTTTTTTTTTTTAATCAAGACTTTTTATTAAAAAGAATCAAAAGAAAACTGATTAGACTCCATCAGGCAGGAGCACAGACTATGAGACAGCACAACATCCACCTTAAAGGTTTCACAGCCAAGGAGGTGCCTATAAGACTAAGGGGCTTCCCAGGATGAGGCACCTGCACAGCCCGGAGCTCCTGCTCCAGCAGAAACTCCAGCAGGGTCCTGCAAGCCAGGAGCATGGGCAGAAGCCCTCACCAAGGACACACATCCCTGCCTTCGTCTGGAAAACAGTCAGCTGATTCAGTTCCCACATGTGCCACACCCAGCACTCCAAACACCCACTGGGAAGGAGCACCAGAGGCAGAGGAATTATCTATCAGGCTCTTGCATCACAGCCTGGTGAGCCAGTCTCTGTCCCACAGCTCCTCTGGGCTGTCATGCTCCAGGCATCACCCCTGCCCCAGCAGTCCTGGTGCTCCCTATCCTTTCTCCCCAGCGCTGATGGGAAACTGGGACCAAGAGGAAGCAGCAGAGAAATGTCATTTCTGCAAAAAACTGGCTCATTTCCTGCCAGAGCTCCTCGTGCACCCGCCAAGTCACGCGAGCGCCTGCCGGATGCGGCCCCGGCACAGACCCACACATCTGGCTGTGCAGGGAAGGCTCAGCCCAGGCTACTCGGGTGCTTCTCCATCCCCAGAGCCCCAGGCATCCCCCAGAGCATCGCTCTGCAAACCTGGCTGGTGCACATGAAATAAGCCAAGAGCTGCATCTGCTGGGAGGGTCCAGCCTGGAGATCAGATGGGAAGCACGGAACAAGGGTTTTTCCTCAGCTCTGGATGCTCCAGATCCCAGTTGCTCTGGAGCAGTTATCCAGGCCACACCAAAGCTGCTGTATTTCCTGCAGCACCAGGCAACACCGGCAGCAGGAAGCAGCGGTGTGTCCCATGGAATACCAGCCTCTGGAGCAACGGTGAGGCCAGCTGCAGGCAGGAAGGCACTCCACAGCCACAGGCACTACATGCATCACTCC
The DNA here is from genome assembly GCF_003984885.1 of Neopelma chrysocephalum. Classification (NCBI taxonomy): domain Eukaryota; kingdom Metazoa; phylum Chordata; class Aves; order Passeriformes; family Pipridae; genus Neopelma; species Neopelma chrysocephalum. The sequence continues at coordinate 8,955 of NW_020930206.1, read as the reverse complement.
TGCCCAGCCTCCTCCCTAGAAGCTGGGACAGGTAATCATGTCCTGAACCGGCTCTGCTGCAGGCAGGGACCAGGAAGAGCGGCAGCAGGAGTTTACACAAGGAAGGCGTTACAAGCTGTTTGTCATCAGTGCCAGGCCCAAGGGCCAGGGGAGAGACCTGGGAGGCTTTGCCAAGCAGCAAGGGCTGGCAGTGGGCAAGGACAGCAGGCAGAGGGGGTGCAGGGCTGGGTCAGGCATGGGCAGCCCCCCAAAGACAGCCTGCACAGCATCTGAAGTACCCAACAGCGATGTCTTCCAGATAAACACAACACAACACGGTGACATCACTCTGCCTGATCGCTTCCCTGGGGATTTTTTTTTCCCCCAAGCAGGCCCGTCTGCTTTTTGCTTTGAAGAGCCAGAGAAATGCGTTCATCGTGACTTGCCTGCTTTGTGTCTGGATTAGAGGTTGCGTAGCAGCAGGGAGAGAGCACTCGGCTCCCCCGCAACCAGCAGGAAAAAAGCTGCAAAACTTGTCTCATCCACACGATGAATACTTCAAACCAAGGCAAAACCCCACTACACCATTTCCCCGTCATTGCAAACAGCAAAGACAGGAACAGCCACATTCGGTTTCCACTTTGAACCCAACTCCTCTGCTGCATTCATGTGAATTATTTTTTGCCATCTACACACAGGAGCAATTTCACTGTCATAAGTGAAGCACCTACAAAAGCTGAGGGGATAGTGACAGCAATTTGTCCCTTACAGTGACAGCCCCACGCCAGAAGGCAAAAACAAGATGTGACTTGCTGCTGACCCTGACAGGCTCTCCCCAGCTCAGCCACGGCTGCGTGTACACCAGGAAATCTTCTGGAAAAGTGAGCTTCACAGCAGAACTCACTGCCGCTTCCCATCATGCCTGTTAAACCCTTTATTTCCAAAGCACCGCTTGTAGTCCACCCAAGTGTGACACGGGGGAGAGCTGGCGCTGCCAGATCCCCCTCCCCTGCCTGCAGGGAAGCCACCATGCCCACGCCAGCACCACACCTCCCAGTCGCAGCATCAGTCCTCTTGTCCCTGTGCCACCCAATGCTCCCACAGCTCCAAAGACACTCCTAGACTCAACTTTCCAAGGTTTCACAGCATGGCGTGGTCCCCCCCAGCCCAGCGTCTCCCCACATGGAGGCTGCTGGGCACAAACGCCCCCCCAGTGCCCGCAGCTCCCCCCCCAGCCAGACTGTGCTGCTCCACTCCCTGCACCCCACAGACTGTGGGGATCCCTGTGCCCTCCTCCACTGCCACACAGCACCCCACACCCTGGTGCACAATGCAGGGGGCTGTGTCCCCCTACTTAGAACCCCCACACACTCCGAGGGGAACCCCAGCGTGTGCCAGCACCCTGCAGGGCATCACTGCACCCGCCTGGGTACCCATGTGGGGTCAAGGCAGACCTACACACCTGTGTGGGGTCTGATCCCCCTGAAGCACCTCTGCAGACTGCCAGGACCCCCAGGGAGCTCCTGAGACACCCCTGCAAGCTCCCATCACCCCCCTGCACCCACTCAGGTTCCAAATAGCCACACACACATGGCCACACACACAGGCCACCAGCACCCCCGAATTCCCCTGAGCACCCACGTGTGCTGCCAGCTCGCTTCTGCGACCCCAGAGCCCATGCCAGCCTCCAGCACCCCTAGGGACCCCGAACACCCATGGGGGCTGCCAGCAACCCCAGCGACCCCCGGACACCCATGCCAGCCTCCAGCACCCCCAAGGAACCCTGAGCAGCCACGGGAGCTGCCAGCACCCCCACGCTCTGCGCATCTGCCCGCGCACAAGGATTGCCAGCGATGCCCTGGAGCCCCGAGTCGTGTCATGGCTAACCCGAGCTCCCCCGAGCACCCACGCGGGACGGCAGCACCGCCAGGACCCCGCGCACCCTCGCCGGCTACCGCACCCTCCGCGCTCCCGGGCACCGCGCAGGCTGACAGCCGGCTGACAGCCCGCTCCCGCAGCCCCCCAGTCCCTGTCTCTGCCCCTGCCCCAATCCCGGTCCCGGTCCCGGTCCCGGTCCCGGTCCCGGTCCCGCACCTCTCGGCCGTCCCGCACCGCCCGGCCCCGCCGGGCCCGCTCGCTCGGCCCCGCCGTCACGTGACACGCGGCTCAGCTGAGCGCGGCGCCTGCGCGCGGGGAGGGGGGCGGGGCCAGGCGGGTGAGGGGTGGGGCCAAGCGGCGTGAGGCGGGGCCAAGAACGGAGGGCGGGGCGGGACTGGTGGAGGCGTTGAAGGGGCGGGACCACTGGTTGTAGGGGCGGGGCCAAGCGAGGCGGGGCGGGACGGACATGGGCGGTGGCGCCCCCTGGCGGGCGGGCGCGGGTGGCGCTGCACGGGCGGGACAAGGGCGGCGGCGCCGGGCCCCGAACCCCCCTCGGGCAGCGGAGCCGGGGAAGGGCCCGCAGCGCAAGTCCTGTGAAGAGCGGCTGCGGGAGCGGAGGTTGTCTGGCCTGGAGAAGGCTCAGGGGTGACCTTATCGCTATCTGCACACACCTGACAGGAGGGTGTAGCCAGGTGGGGGTCGGGCTCTTCTCCCAGGCAACCAGCGGCAGGATAAGAGGACGCGGTCTTAAGCTACGCCAGGGGAGGTTTAAGTTGGACATTAGGAAGACTTTCTCCATAAGCAGGGGGATCAGACACTCGAAAGGGCTGCCAAGGAAGGTTGGTGGAGACACCATCCCTGGAGGTGTTTAAGACTTAGTGCCATGGTCTGTCTCACTGGCATGGCAGTGTTAGGTCAAAGGTTGGACTCAATCATCTCAGAGGTCTTTTCCAACCTAATTGATTCTGTGAGCCCCTGCAGCAGGGCTGTTCCTTGGGCAAGGCATGCACAGTGATACAGGTGCCAGGATTATAGACGGTTGCTTGGATGAGTGACACTCCCTGAGCCCCCAAGCATGGGCTATGGCCCCCAGGGCTGTCCCTATGTCCCCATGTCCAAAAGCAGTGCCTGCAGATTGCCACCCTGCCCCTCACACAGGAACCGGCCTTGGGGCTGCTCACACTCAGCTCCTCTTGCTGCAACATCCTCCACCACTGCCCCTATGCCAGCCCCACCACCTTCGCCTCTCCCAGCTCACATCCCCATCCCCGCTATTCCAAGGGAAACAAATGTCACCCCACCTCACCCTCAGCACCAAGAGGTACCAGCTCTGCTTCCTGGTAAAAAGATTTATTAAGAATGTGCAGTACCTGCCCAAAAGGAGGCTGCTGCCATGGCACAGGCGCTGGCGGGGAGCAGGGACAGAGGGTTAGTTCTTCTCCAGGCAAAGCCATGGGATGAAATGAAGCAAGTGGAGGGCACAGAAAGGCAGTGGGAGCACATCTGTGTGGTGCAGGACTTCCCACAGTAGTTAAGGCATATAAAGTGCTTGTAGGAGACCAGCCCTATGGAGGGGGTAAATAACACAAGCAGGCAGGGACAGTGAGGGACATGGGTGGCTGGTGGGTCACCTGCACCTCTGCCCTCTGGGCACCTCTCACAGGGGGGTGATGTCAGACTCACGCCCTGCCCAAAGCTGCAGCAGGAAGGATGCTACCCATCCACACCACAGTCCCCAGCCACAGCCAGGAGGTCCCCAAATAAGATCTGGGCTGCTGGTCTTCATGGTCATCTCCCGGTTATCCCACGTTCAGGATGCTGCTCCGTGTTGCGGTGCCGCTGTCAGTACATGGGAAGGATGGTCCCACTGCAGTGTCCTCCTGCCTCGGCTCAGTCCCAGTGGAAAAGTGAGATAAGTGGGGCTGGTCCTGGGCCAGGCTGTGCCCCAGCAGCCCATCACAGCTGTGTGTGTCCCCCTGTGGAGCGAGTGCTGCCATCAGCCAGCCACCTCTCCTGCTGCCAGGAGCATCACCAGCCGCTTGGTCCCTCGTGAGTGGGAATGTCCATGTGGGGCTCCGGTGGTTTCAGTCCTCTTGTGTTCCTGATGTTTTCTGCACGAGGGGCATGGGGAGGTGCCTTCCCAGGTGCTTCTTGCCACCAAGCTGGTCTCCCGTGCAGGACAAGGATGCACCAAAGGCAGACCCGGAGGTGCTGTGTGGGGACAGGTCTTCTGCAGCCACTTTGGGGACACCTCTGCAACAAAGCCCTGTGCTCTGGCCAGAGGTGATGGGGGCAAGCAGGGACCCCCTCCACAGGTAGTCCTGCATCCCTCCAGCCTGCCACAGCACTCCCAAACACTCCTTCCTCCCCATGGACTGCTCTGAGAAATACTGCTTTTCCCTGGAATGTTTTTGTCTACAATTGCCCTGATAAGATTACCAAAAAAAGAAAGAGAAACTGGGTAAAAACTATCTACCCCCAGGTCATACTGGGGTTAGGTTCCAAGGCCACCCTGTCCAGGCAGGTGAAACACTGGTGATGGGTTTGGGGACAGCAGGAGAACCAGAGGGGCCTTTCTGGTTGTAGCAGGGAAGGTGGCACCAAGCAGGGGCACAGAGGCTGCTTCCTCCTGACAGCAGGAGGGATGGACCTCGCAGGGATGAGTTGGGACAGGTCAGGGTGCAACTGCATGGGATGGGACAGGGAACCATGGGGGGGGAGAGGAGGGACAGTGTCCAACCCCTCAGTGGGACTGCAGGGAGAAGGCCAATTTGACACAGGCGAGCTCCTCCCCACCGTTGCTGACGACCGCACGGACACGGTAGTTGCCGTTGGTCATCCAGGAAGGCAGTTCCACGTCGGGCACGTCAAAGTCACTGGCTGGCAGGGAGTAGGAGCCCTATGGAGAGAGGGCAGGTCAAGAGATCAGCCAAAACCCCAGCCCTGCCCTGAGGGGCACAGTGGTGCCCGTCAGCACTGCCAGCACCACCCCAGGGGGTTCAGCCGTACCGCTTTGAAGGGGCAGTGGCAGGGGATGCCGTAGGTGAGCAGGGGCTCTGGGCAGGTTGTGCCAGGTGGGATGAGGTCATCAAGAATACTGCAGACATCGTTGTAGGTGCAGCTGCCCAGCTGGTCAATGCAGGGCAGCTGGATCCAGAGCTCACCCAGCGCCTTCTCTACCGTCAGCACTGCCTGGAGGGAAGATGTTCAGCACCAGTACAACCAGCACGGGCACCCAGAGCTCCTCCAGCCGGTCCCACAGCACCTCACCAGCCAACTCCCTCAGCTCCTGATCATGCAATCTTTGGGGTGCCTGTGGGGTCACTGCACACCTTCCTGCTTTCAGGTCCTCTCAGCCTGCAGGTTTCTCTTCCTCCATCCTCAGGCTGGTCCCTTGAGCAATCATCACCCAGGAACCCACAGTCCCACTCCTTCCCCTTTCCTCTGTCTCTGTCCTGAAAAGGTGCTCCTATCCCTCAGCTCTGCCTCCAGGCTCCCCCAGAACGCTCTCCACAGCCCCAGCCCCAAACATGGCATTGCTCAAGACAGCCTATGCACCCTGGGCAGAAACACGTGTTCCATCTCATTCCAAAAACTTCCCAAAAAGTGGTGCAAGGCAGCCGGCACAGCCCAAGGCTCCCAAAGCAGTGCCCTGGCATGCCCTTGGAGAGAGCAGCCACGTCTGGCCTCTGAAAAAGGAGCACTGCAGTGACTGCCAGGAGCACCCACAGCACTTGGGTTTCATTTCCCACCCTGAGCCACTCTGTCCCCGGGACACGAGACAGCTCAGGTGGTTTCTCCCCCTGGGAAAAGGTTGGGAGGCTCCCACTGGGCTGTCAGCTCCCACCGTGGGTCTCTCCATGCCCTGTTCTGCCGTACAGAGCCTGCTGTTCTCAGCCCTGCACCGCTCTGTGCCTCGCTCCCCAAGGGCTGCTCATTCCTGTACCCACTGACACGCATTTCCCAGTGGCCAGTGGTTTAGGGAAGCTCTGCCCTCCCTCATCACATGGAGGCATGTCTGGCACTTACCTTCAGAGGGGAACCCATGGTCTTTCCGTTTTTGACGGCCGCACTGACACGCAGGCTCCCTGGGATGCTGATGGGGTCGGGTGCCACGGAGAGGCTCTGCACCACCACGGGGTCCGTCTTGTCACCACAGTTCTCCCAGGCAAAGCCACCAACCTGCAGCACCAGGGGACAGGAGGAGATAGAGCCAGGGTAAGCCTCGCCCTGGGTTTGCAGGTTTCTCCAGTGCTGGACATCTGACCCCTGCCAAACATCTGCTCACAAACAGCCAGAAAATGACCTTCAGCCCCTTCAAATGCCAAATAAACACAACACTCTGCATTTCTCAAATTCTCAGCTCTCCGAGCCTGAGGGCACCTCAGAAACCCTCTGTCTGCATGCACTTTACACCCAAAGGATTACCAGGCTGCAATTTCCAAATTGTCTCAGCTCTGCCTCCAAACACTTCACATGTGAACAGGGCAAGAAGGATCCTTCATGCCAATGGCATTGAGCAAGGTGTGTGAGGACAGGTTGAGAGCAAGCTGGGACCAGGGCAGGGTGGTGGCAGCTGCTCTGTGCAGGAGGATGCTGGGGGGCATGGGGGATGCCCTTGGAGGGGCTGTGGGGTTGGCACAGCCTCCCACCTCATCCAGGATCAGCCTAGTTGTTGTAAGCCCTCATCCACCAGCTCTGGCCACCTGGTTCCACACAGGAGCAGGAATCACACTCGGGGGGCAGACGAGCCATGGTGATCCCCTGCCTGATACAGTCCAGGGGCCTGATCTTGAGCTGGTTCAGAACAAATGAGCCAGAGAAGCAGCATTATCCCATGGAATAACGAAAATCCACACACAAGGAGATATCACCCGAAGGGGGGACATCGCAGGTGTGTCCTGTCCAGGCTAAGAGCCATGCTGGGAGATCTCCCCTGTTCTCTACAAGTCCCACCAGCCTCCCCAGACACCACCAGTAAAGACACTCAATCAAAGGTGGAGGGATGGCGGCACTTGTCTGCAGCAGCCAGCCCTGAGCCTGCCACAGGCGAGTGGCGAGAGCCCAGCCCCAGCTCCCTCCCCGAGCAGGTTTGGCCGGAGCAGCCCGTGTCCCCATGCCATGGTGTGGGGCTCTCCCTGCCTGCTCGCAGCCGCAGAACCGGTGGAGGCTGTACTGCCTGGTGCCACACGGCAGCCCCGGCGGCCACAGCGCAGCCCACGCTGGTGAGCAGCTCATCCTGCATCCTGCTCACCCGGCGGGAGCAGCCCAGGGCAGGACACGGGGCTCGAGACAAGCCGGGACACGGGGCAGGTTGTAACCTTACACTCAGCAAGAGCTGTGAGCTCCCAGCCCGGGGGTCTGCAGGCAAAGAGGCTGCAGGGAGCCGAACATCGGTGTGTGGCTGCAGATTGCTGCCCGCCGAGTCCCCCTCCAGCCTTCCCAACCGGCTGCCCCTTCCCTGGGGCAACAGCAGCTTTCCTGGAGAATAAACTGCGATACTTCCCTCCGCACCGCGTGAGAGTCACACACGGTAATCAGCTGTATCTTAATCAGCGCGTGTTGATGAGCCCGGCCCAGCGCTGCGTGGGAACGCGGAGGCAGAGCCCGGGCTGGAAAAGGCTCATGGAGAGGAGGATTGAGGGCCGGGAGACGCTCACCCGAAGGACGAGGCCGCTGGGCTTCTGGGTTCAGAAGTGTTTGTAAACACTAGATCCCTCCTGCTCCGAGCTGAATCCCAGCCTCCAGCAGTCCTCCCCAGCGCGGGGGGCTGCAGGGTCCCAGGGGGTCCGTGGGACCCCACTCCCCCCCGCAGCCCCAGACACGCACCCACCAGTGACCTTGCCCCCGGTCCTGCCAAGCAAAAAATGCTCCTGGTCTCCTGCAATCCCAGCGGGACGGTGGAATCTTCCACCTCCCCGGGCCGAGCCCCGAGCCTCTCCGGCAGCCCCCTCCGTGCCCGGAGGGGTGGGTGGCGGGGGATGCGGGGTCTCTCCTCACCTTGCTCAGCCGCTGGGCCCCGCTCCGCTCCACCAGCAGCTGCGGCTGCGGCCCGGCGAGCGCGGCCGGGACGAGCTGCAGCGCGCAGAGCGCCAGCGCCAGCCCCGCGCACGGCATCCTCCGGGAACAGTCCGGGATGGGTCCGGGGCGCGCCGGGTAGTAGCTCCGAGGGGCAGAGATGCGAGCGGCGGGCAGGTACCGCGGCAGGACCGGGCTGGCAACAGCAGCGGGATAAGAAGCCCCGTGCGGTGGCGATGACCCCTCCCTCCGAGCCCGGCCCACCGCCTGATTCCCCTCCCTCCCGGGGAACGCTCACATTTTCCCCTCCTCTTTCTCTTGCTTTTTTTTTTCCCCCTCTCCTCCCCGGTTTCGCTGCCAAGCGCAGGACTGGACTCGCAGGGATGCTGGGACGGGAAGTTGTGCTTTCCCAGGCTCCCAGGGCAGGCACTGGGAGCGAGGGGGGCGGAGGCTGCACCCATCACCCCAGGGCACGCACGTCACCCAGCTCCGGGGGAGGGAGCCGATCATCTCCCCTCCACCCAGCGGCTCTTCTCGTTCCCCGCTTGGGCTGCCGGGGGCGCCTGAGGGTGTGCGAGGGTCGGTACCCTTTGGGGTCAGTACCCAGGACCCCCACGCTCTCCCCGCACTCGGCAAGCCCAGCGTCACCAGAGAGCTGTTTGCTTGGTGCCAGCACCCCACAGAGGCAGGACCACAGCTCTGCCCTCACCACCCCCAGGAGAGCTCCCCATAAAACCACGGCTCCACCATCCTCCACCAAAGCCGGCAGGGAGCCACCAGGAGCTCCTCCACCCTCCCCAGGTGCTGGGCCGGCCCGGGAGGGAGGGAAGCATCACTCACGTTGTGCCGTTGGTCTCCCCGAAGCGCTGGTAGGACTCGGGGTGGGCGAAGCCGTTCATGCCGTCGGGTGGGCTCCCCTCGGGCGTGACGTCCGTGGAGCTGTAGTCATTGTAGTCCTCGCTGCGGAGGCGCCGGGTGGACATGGTCCCTGCAGGGGGAGCGGCATTAGGGGTGCCCAGCTCCACACCCCCCTTCTCGGGCTCCTTGGGGTCAGCCATGGTGCAGAGAGACCGGCTCACA
>NW_020930205.1:0-323 GCF_003984885.1 Neopelma chrysocephalum | reverse complement strand
CAGAGAAAACAGTTCAAGGGGAAAGAAAGAGTACTTAGTCAAAAAAAACCCCATTTCATATCTGCATTTGTGCATATATGAAAATTTGCCTTAGAAAAGGTTAGTTCTGTGTTGAGGTATGACTGCAGTCCTTTAGTTCCTATCCTAATATGAATCTCAACACAGATGTACACCAAAGGAGGTAGGAAAATTTAGTTAATCCTGATGGTATCATCATGTCTTGCTCCCTGCATAGTTTTATAGATCATTGCCTGGATGATCTGTACTGAGTTACATGTCTGGAGAGATGGGGCTCAAAGGTAATTCTCTCTTTTTCAGCACAC
>NW_020930204.1:0-323 GCF_003984885.1 Neopelma chrysocephalum | reverse complement strand
GTGTGCTGAAAAAGAGAGAATTACCTTTGAGCCCCATCTCTCCAGACATGTAACTCAGTACAGATCATCCAGGCAATGATCTATAAAACTATGCAGGGAGCAAGACATGATGATACCATCAGGATTAACTAAATTTTCCTACCTCCTTTGGTGTACATCTGTGTTGAGATTCATATTAGGATAGGAACTAAAGGACTGCAGTCATACCTCAACACAGAACTAACCTTTTCTAAGGCAAATTTTCATATATGCACAAATGCAGATATGAAATGGGGTTTTTTTTGACTAAGTACTCTTTCTTTCCCCTTGAACTGTTTTCTCTG
>NW_020930203.1:0-579 GCF_003984885.1 Neopelma chrysocephalum | reverse complement strand
TACCTCTTAGATGTGTACTTGCTTCTGGCCCAAAGTCAAGTGTGCTGCAAGACAACTCTCCATTGCCTCCATTTGCAATTAACTAAACCTCCAAGAGCATGGACATAAAATGAGCCTGTGACAATAAAGGAGTACAAGTCAGGGGACAGGCAGAGACCCAATGGGACACATCTCTCCTTATTATTCATAGGACTGAGCTGTTTGAGTTTAGTTTCCTTTCATGCATGAAAAAGCTTTTGAGGAATCTCATTACTGTACTGAATATAAATATATTTGATAATAAAGAGACAGAGTTAAAACTAGAAGCAAAGATCAGTGCCTGGTTTTAAAAGTATTAGAGCTATATTACTTACAGATACAAATAGAGATTGAAGCTGAAATTGAAGCAGACCTTAAATATCTTCTCTTTTCTTAAGGGGAGTTATCAGGAGGTAGCTGGAAAGCAGTAGCAATCCAAGAAATAAGAACCTAAGAAACCTGTTGCTGGGTCAGACCAGTGGTCTGTCCAGCTCAGCACTGCCAAGAGGAGATGCTCACTAGGAGCACTGTGTAAGCCTGGCCACTTCTGGCAGCCCATCC
>NW_020930202.1:0-579 GCF_003984885.1 Neopelma chrysocephalum | reverse complement strand
GGATGGGCTGCCAGAAGTGGCCAGGCTTACACAGTGCTCCTAGTGAGCATCTCCTCTTGGCAGTGCTGAGCTGGACAGACCACTGGTCTGACCCAGCAACAGGTTTCTTAGGTTCTTATTTCTTGGATTGCTACTGCTTTCCAGCTACCTCCTGATAACTCCCCTTAAGAAAAGAGAAGATATTTAAGGTCTGCTTCAATTTCAGCTTCAATCTCTATTTGTATCTGTAAGTAATATAGCTCTAATACTTTTAAAACCAGGCACTGATCTTTGCTTCTAGTTTTAACTCTGTCTCTTTATTATCAAATATATTTATATTCAGTACAGTAATGAGATTCCTCAAAAGCTTTTTCATGCATGAAAGGAAACTAAACTCAAACAGCTCAGTCCTATGAATAATAAGGAGAGATGTGTCCCATTGGGTCTCTGCCTGTCCCCTGACTTGTACTCCTTTATTGTCACAGGCTCATTTTATGTCCATGCTCTTGGAGGTTTAGTTAATTGCAAATGGAGGCAATGGAGAGTTGTCTTGCAGCACACTTGACTTTGGGCCAGAAGCAAGTACACATCTAAGAGGTA
>NW_020930201.1:0-617 GCF_003984885.1 Neopelma chrysocephalum | reverse complement strand
GGGGGGTTGGAACTAGATAACCTTTAAAGTCCCTTCCAACCCAAACCGTTCTGTGACTCTACAAAATACTGTTAAGTTTGACCTCTGTGACAGGTTGTTATGTTATCATTTGGTTATATGGAGGGATGGCAAATTAAACTTGTAAACTCTGAGTATCTTTTAGTTGCAGAATGTATTTATGAGAAGTGCCAGATGGATGGGTGTAAAATGCAGTTTATGTTTAATCAAAGGCAGAGAACAGGCAAAAATTAACTCTGAGAATGGTGAAGCAACAGACTACTTTCTGACTGGGATTTAGTGGCATGAGGTGGGGATAATACTGATTTAATGACCACCAGCACAGCCTGACACTGTAGACTGTCCAAGAAGTGAAAAGCCACCCGATGACTCTTACCTTGGTTGTCATTCCCGTTTCTGGGTCATGTTCCCTGGATCACCTTTAGGTGAAATCCTCAGGCACTCGTGCCCTGGGGGCTGCTGCAGGCCAGGCTGTAATGTAGCATCCCTGCAGCAGCTCTGATTGGAGCTAGTGATGGCTTTGTCTGTAGCTTTTTCTGTGCTTGGGGTTTTGGGGGTGATTAATGCCTTTTCATTCCCTCCTTCCCCCAAAACCCAGT
>NW_020930200.1:0-637 GCF_003984885.1 Neopelma chrysocephalum | reverse complement strand
TTTAGTTAAAGATGTCCTGACTCACTGCAGGGGGGTTGGAACTAGATGACCTTTAAAGTCCCTTCCAACCCAAACCGTTCTGTGACTCTACAAAATACTGTTAAGTTTGGCCTCTGTGACAGGTTGTTATGTTATAATTTGGTTATACGGAGGGATGGCAAATTAAACTTGTAAACTCTGAGTATCTTTTAGTTGCAGAATGTATTTATGAGAAGTGCCAGATGGATGGGTGTAAAATGCAGTTTATGTTTAATCAAAGGCAGAGAACAGGCAAAAATTATCTCTGAGAATGGTGAAGCAACAGACTACTTTCTGACTGGGATTAGTGGCATGAGGTGGGGATAATACTGATTTAATGACCACCAGCACAGCCTGACACTGTAGACTGTCCAAGAAGTGAAAAGCCACCCGATGACTCTTACCTTGGTTGTCATTCCTGTTTCTGGGTCATGTTCCCTGGATCACCTTTAGGTGAAATCCTCAGGCACTCGTGCCCTGGGGGGCTGCTGCAGGCCAGGCTGTAATGTAGCATCTCTGCAGCAGCTCTGATTGGAGCTAGTGATGGCTTTGTCTGTAGCTTTTTCTGTGCTTGGGGTTTCGGGGGTGATTAATGCCTTTTCATTCCCTCCTTCCCCCA
>NW_020930199.1:0-923 GCF_003984885.1 Neopelma chrysocephalum | reverse complement strand
CAGAGAAAACAGTTCAAGGGGAAAGAAAGAGTACTTAGTCAAAAAAACACCATTTCATATCTGCATTTGTGCATATATGAAAATTTGCCTTAGAAAAAGTTAGTTCTGTGTTGAGGTATGACTGCAGTCCTTTAGTTCCTATCCTAATATAAATCTTAACACAGATGTACACCAAAGGAGGTAGGAAAATTTAGTTAATCCTGATGGTATCATCATGTCTTGCTCCCTGCATAGTTTTATAGATCATTGGCTGGATGATCTGTACCGAGTTACATGTCTGGAGAGATGGTGCTCAAAGGTAATTCTCTCTTTTTCAGCACACACAGATTTGGGGATGTAATTTCTATCTCTTAGACGTGTACTTGCTTCTGGCCCAAAGTCAAGTGTGCTGCAAGACAACTCTCCATTGCCTGCATTTGCAATTAACTAAACCTCCAAGAGCATGGACATAAAATGAGCCTGTGACAATAAAGGAATACAAGTCAGGGGACAGGCAGAGACCCAATGGGACACATCTCTCCTTATTATTCATAGGACTGAGCTATTTGAGTTTAGTTTCCTTTCATGCATGAAAAAGCTTTTGAGGAATCTCATTACTGTACTGAATATAAATATGTTTGATAATAAAGAGACAGAGTTAAAACTAGAAGCAAAGATCAGTGCCTGGTTTTAAAAGTATTAGAGCTATATTACTTACAGATACAAATAGAGATTGAAGCTGAAATTGGAGCAGACCTTAAATATCTTCTCTTTTCTTAAGGGGAGTTATCAGGAGGTAGCTGGAAAGCAGTAGCAATCCAAGAAATAAGAACCTAAGAAACCTGTTGCTGGGTCAGACCAGTGGTCTGTCCAGCTCAGCACTGCCAAGAGGAGATACTCACTAGGAGCACTGTGTAAGCCTGGCCACTTCTGGCAGCCCATCC
>NW_020930198.1:0-923 GCF_003984885.1 Neopelma chrysocephalum | reverse complement strand
GGATGGGCTGCCAGAAGTGGCCAGGCTTACACAGTGCTCCTAGTGAGTATCTCCTCTTGGCAGTGCTGAGCTGGACAGACCACTGGTCTGACCCAGCAACAGGTTTCTTAGGTTCTTATTTCTTGGATTGCTACTGCTTTCCAGCTACCTCCTGATAACTCCCCTTAAGAAAAGAGAAGATATTTAAGGTCTGCTCCAATTTCAGCTTCAATCTCTATTTGTATCTGTAAGTAATATAGCTCTAATACTTTTAAAACCAGGCACTGATCTTTGCTTCTAGTTTTAACTCTGTCTCTTTATTATCAAACATATTTATATTCAGTACAGTAATGAGATTCCTCAAAAGCTTTTTCATGCATGAAAGGAAACTAAACTCAAATAGCTCAGTCCTATGAATAATAAGGAGAGATGTGTCCCATTGGGTCTCTGCCTGTCCCCTGACTTGTATTCCTTTATTGTCACAGGCTCATTTTATGTCCATGCTCTTGGAGGTTTAGTTAATTGCAAATGCAGGCAATGGAGAGTTGTCTTGCAGCACACTTGACTTTGGGCCAGAAGCAAGTACACGTCTAAGAGATAGAAATTACATCCCCAAATCTGTGTGTGCTGAAAAAGAGAGAATTACCTTTGAGCACCATCTCTCCAGACATGTAACTCGGTACAGATCATCCAGCCAATGATCTATAAAACTATGCAGGGAGCAAGACATGATGATACCATCAGGATTAACTAAATTTTCCTACCTCCTTTGGTGTACATCTGTGTTAAGATTTATATTAGGATAGGAACTAAAGGACTGCAGTCATACCTCAACACAGAACTAACTTTTTCTAAGGCAAATTTTCATATATGCACAAATGCAGATATGAAATGGTGTTTTTTTGACTAAGTACTCTTTCTTTCCCCTTGAACTGTTTTCTCTG
>NW_020930197.1:0-1497 GCF_003984885.1 Neopelma chrysocephalum | reverse complement strand
TGGAGCATCTGGAAGGACAGGACACTCAGCTCGAAAGGAGACCTTGCTTTTCTGTTGCTCAGCTGCAGTTCTGCCTGGTGCTGTTCCATCATTGCTGTGCTCAGAAGCTGCTCCTGCTCATGTGCCAGCACCAGTCAGACTGCTTAAAACAGGGTTTTGATGGAGGAGGGGGATAATGAAGTGGCAGAAAGAGATTTATAATTCCATTGTGGTTCAGCATAGGCCTCCTCTTAGAAGGCAAACAAGGGCAACTGGTTTTCACTAGTTCTGCAGTTTTTCTGATTCACAGAAATAACAAAATCTCTGATTTTCTCCCCTGTTATTGGTTGCAGTGGTTGGGGGAAAACGGTTCCCTCTAAAAAAACCCAGCGTTTTTCTTTTGGGTTGAAATCTCTGTGTAGGTACAGCCTGGGATGCAGTGATATGCAAGATGCTCAGGTTTTGTGCAGTGGGAGCTAACAAATGTCACAGGGATTCTCTGTGACAGGACAAGGCAAGGAGTCATGTTTTGCTTCAAGTTGGCTATTTAGAGCAGGATTGTTCAAGTCACTTGTAACAGGGAAGCACAGACCTCAATTTTAGATGAGTTGAAGAGTTAACATTTCCAAAGGAAAGCAAATAAAATCATATGACCTGTTATTCTGAATAAGGTGAAACTAAGCATTAACTAAGAGTAATATATTAAGAAAAGATACAAGGAAGCTCCTTTACTAGCAGAAACCTCCACACTGCCCCTGTAATTCAAGTCTGTGCCTGACAGTGCTGTGCCTTCTCTTTGTTCTGCAAACTGAAGTTTGCAAATGGAGATTTCATCAAGATCTCTGTCCATGTACAGTGACTGCACCCGCAGCTCTGAGGGTGGGGGGCAGATATGGAAAGTAGCCTGAGACTGCCATAAAATTTAGTTCTTGTAAATATGCCAAGCCTCAGAGTAGGAAAGACATGTAATTGCTGATGGCTAATGAAGATGGAGTGCAGGAAGGAGGCTGGAGAGCCTGCTCACAAACAGCCTGATGCATGTCGTGTTACCAAGGTCAGCAACCTGTGGTGATACCCAGAGTGAATAATGGGGCTGGTGTGGCAGATCTGCCTAAGGCACCCTTCCTGGGCTGAATGAACATTGCAACTGCAAACCATTGGAAAGCAGTGAGATGTACAGCACCAAGCTAGAAAATAGCACTTTATTGGCACGCTAAAATATGGTCTGCACATGGCTGGGTACCTCTCTTTGAGTGACTTTTCCCTAGCAGAGAATAATGTCTGGCTTGTATTGACTCGACTGTGAGCACCCTTGTACTAAATTAGTTTTGTAGATGTGGGACTGGCAGTGGGTGGGTTGATTACTAGAGAAATTCTTTTGATAATAAAATGCCTCATAAAAATTGCATTGACTGCAACCAGGCAGACTGTGGGCAGCTAGAATTTTCTGATTGCTTCACCTTAACCCAGCGTTTTGGGGCTAACCAAAACACAAATGTCATCATCTCTGTGGCAAAT
>NW_020930196.1:0-1561 GCF_003984885.1 Neopelma chrysocephalum | reverse complement strand
TGCTGAGCCTCATGGTACAGAGTGATTCCAGATCTCCCACAGGTTCAATGTGCTGCAGCTGAGTCTGGAGCATCTGGAAGGACAGGACACTCAGCTCGAAAGCAGACCTTGCTTTTCTGTTGCTCAGCTGCAGTTCTGCCTGGTGCTGTTCCATCATTGCTGTGCTCAGAAGCTGCTCCTGCTCATGTGCCAGCACCAGTCAGACTGCTTAAAACAGGGTTTTGATGGAGGAGGGGGATAATGAAGTGGCAGAAAGAGATTTATAATTCCATTGTGGTTCAGCATACCCTCCTCTTAGAAGGCAAACAAGGGCAACTGGTTTTCACTAGTTCTGGAGTTTTTCTGATTCACAGAAATAACAAAATCTCTGATTTTCTCCCCTGTTATTGGTTGCAGTGGTTGGGGGAAAACGGTTCCCTCTAAAATAACCCAGCATTTTTCTTTTGGGTTGAAATCTCTGTGTAGGTACAGCCTGGGATGCAGTGATATGCAAGATGCTCAGGTTTTGTACAGTGGGAGCTAACAAATGTCACAGGGATTCTCTGTGACAGGACAAGGCAAGGACTCATGTTTTGCTTCAAGTTGGCTATTTAGAGCAGGATTGTTCAAGTCACTTGTAACAGGGAAGCACAGACCTCAATTTTAGATGAGTTGAAGAGTTAACATTTCCAAAGGAAAGCAAATAAAATCATGTGACCTATTATTCTGAATAAGGTGAAACTAAGCATTAACTAAGAGTAATATATTAAGAAAAGATACAAGGAAGCTCCTTTACTAGCAGAAACCTCCACACTGCCCCTGTAATTCAAGTCTGTGCCTGACAGTGCTGTGCCTTCTCTTTGTTCTGCAAACTGAAGTTTGCAAATGGAGATTTCATCAAGATCTCTGTCCATGTACAGTGACTGCACCTGCAGCTCTGAGGGTGGGGGGCAGATATGGAAAGTAGCCTGAGACTGCCATAAAATTTAGTTCTTGTAAATATGCCAAGCCTCAGAGTAGGAAAGACATGTAATTGCTGGTGGCTAATGAAGATGGAGTGCAGGAAGGAGGCTGAAGAGCCTGCTCACAAACAGCCTGATGCATGTCGTGTTACCAAGGTCAGCAACCTGTGGTGATACCCAGAGTGAATAATGGGGCTGGTGTGGCAGATCTGCCTAAGGCACCCTTCCTGGGCTGAATGAACATTGCAACTGCAAACCATTGGAAAGCAGTGAGATGTACAGCACCAAGCTAGAAAATAGCACTTTATTGGCACGCTAAAATATGGTCTGCACATGGCTGGGTACCTCTCTTTGAATGACTTTTCCCTAGCAGAGAATAATGTCTGGCTTGTATTGACTCGACTGTGAGCACCCTTGTACTAAATTAGTTTTGTAGATGTGGGACTGGCAGTGGGTGGGTTGATTACTAGAGAAATTCTTTTGATAATAAAATGCCTCATAAAAATTGCATTGACTGCAACCAGGCAGACTGTGGGCAGCTAGAATTTTCTGATTGCTTCACCTTAACCCAGTGTTTTGGGGCTAACCAAAACACAAATGTCATCATCTCTGTGGCAAAT
>NW_020930195.1:0-356 GCF_003984885.1 Neopelma chrysocephalum | reverse complement strand
CTGGAAGCTCATTGACTTTTCTATAAAACTTGTAGTCAGAGACACTCTTTAATTAAGACTGTACTGAAAAGAGCTTTGATTCTAGACATGTATTACAGCCTGACGTTGTTTTCTCTGTCACTGCAGCAGATTATTGGAAGTGTAGTCCTTGATTAAAAAGATTGTGCGCAATTACATTCCATCTCCACATCTTCAGCTGGATCAGTAGCTTGTCAGTGGGTCATTGGGAATCAGACTGCCAGAACCTTTGTACATGTTCAATTTACAAAAGACTGTTTTTGGCACAGCACCCAACAGTCCCAGACAGCCAATACCTTATTAATGCGCCATTAGCCACAAGGAACATTTTTAAGTGA
>NW_020930194.1:0-489 GCF_003984885.1 Neopelma chrysocephalum | reverse complement strand
TGAGGAATAAACACCTGGTATTAGGGAGTTCTCTTTAGAATAACTGAAATGGTCAAAGGGATGATTAGTTGCTTTATAAGTGTTTGAAGAGGATGGGACTCTTGAGTTTGGAAAGAAGGTGGCTGAGGATCAATATTTGAGCTATACAGAATCACAGGTCAGATGAAGGGAAAATGGTTTCTTCCAATTTAAAAAAAAACTCACCAGTTTCCAGAAAAGGTAAACTTGGGGGCATTCAATGGAACTGGTAAACAATGAGCTTGTAATGGGAGAAAGTACTTCTTTAGTCTTAGTGACTTTTCAAAACTTGCTGCCACAGAGGACTGGCACCATACCAGCAAACTTTTTGAGTTGGATGAGTTATGGATGACAGGTCCATAAATAGACCCTGAAAGCACTAAACAGAGGTCTTCCCTCTGATACAGTAGTTGTGGGTGTTAGAGGATGGGCTGCCAGAAGTGGCCAGGCTTACACAGTGCTCCTAGTGAG
>NW_020930193.1:0-356 GCF_003984885.1 Neopelma chrysocephalum | reverse complement strand
TCACTTAAAAATGTTCCTTGTGGCTAATGGCGCATTAATAAGGTATTGGCTGTCTGGGACTGTTGGGTGCTGTGCCAAAAACAGTCTTTTGTAAATTGAACATGTACAAAGGTTCTGGCAGTCTGATTCCCAATGACCCACTGACAAGCTACTGATCCAGCTGAAGATGTGGAGATGGAATGTAATTGCGCACAATCTTTTTAATCAAGGACTACACTTCCAATAATCTGCTGCAGTGACAGAGAAAACAACGTCAGGCTGTAATACATGTCTAGAATCAAAGCTCTTTTCAGTACAGTCTTAATTAAAGAGTGTCTCTGACTACAAGTTTTATAGAAAAGTCAATGAGCTTCCAG
>NW_020930192.1:0-489 GCF_003984885.1 Neopelma chrysocephalum | reverse complement strand
CTCACTAGGAGCACTGTGTAAGCCTGGCCACTTCTGGCAGCCCATCCTCTAACACCCACAACTACTGTATCAGAGGGAAGACCTCTGTTTAGTGCTTTCAGGGTCTATTTATGGACCTGTCATCCATAACTCATCCAACTCAAAAAGTTTGCTGGTATGGTGCCAGTCCTCTGTGGCAGCAAGTTTTGAAAAGTCACTAAGACTAAAGAAGTACTTTCTCCCATTACAAGCTCATTGTTTACCAGTTCCATTGAATGCCCCCAAGTTTACCTTTTCTGGAAACTGGTGAGTTTTTTTTTAAATTGGAAGAAACCATTTTCCCTTCATCTGACCTGTGATTCTGTATAGCTCAAATATTGATCCTCAGCCACCTTCTTTCCAAACTCAAGAGTCCCATCCTCTTCAAACACTTATAAAGCAACTAATCATCCCTTTGACCATTTCAGTTATTCTAAAGAGAACTCCCTAATACCAGGTGTTTATTCCTCA
>NW_020930191.1:375-650 GCF_003984885.1 Neopelma chrysocephalum | reverse complement strand
TAAAACTACATGCTAACCAGTGCCTCAGGCTCTCCACTGATCACGTATCCATGGGCACAGGTTGGACTCAATGGGCTGGGAGGGCTTTTCCAACCGTAATGATTCTGTGTTGAAAGTCATACATGGAAGACCAGGCTACTTCAGAACAAACACTGTTTGTACAGTGTTCCCTCACATTCTAGCAGAATCCTAGAGTGAGTTTTAGCACAAGTCAAGAGGAAAATTTCCTGTGATGACAAAAGCTGGGAATCAGAATTATAATGTGGGAAATTCTA
>NW_020930191.1:0-275 GCF_003984885.1 Neopelma chrysocephalum | reverse complement strand
TAAAACTACATGCTAACCAGTGCCTCAGGCTCTCCACTGATCACGTATCCATGGGCACAGGTTGGACTCAATGGGCTGGGAGGGCTTTTCCAACCGTAATGATTCTGTGTTGAAAGTCATACATGGAAGACCAGGCTACTTCAGAACAAACACTGTTTGTACAGTGTTCCCTCACATTCTAGCAGAATCCTAGAGTGAGTTTTAGCACAAGTCAAGAGGAAAATTTCCTGTGATGACAAAAGCTGGGAATCAGAATTATAATGTGGGAAATTCTA
>NW_020930190.1:0-9846 GCF_003984885.1 Neopelma chrysocephalum | reverse complement strand
AACTACAGACACCCCAGTGTTTATTAACTCCAGATTAGTGGGATAGGCACAACGCTGCATCCACGGGATCTCTCCCCACACTCTAAGCTTGTTCCTTCAGCCTCTTGAGCAGCTCCCGCAGCTGCTCGATCTGGGCGGACACGCTGCTCTTGGCGGTGCCGCCCATGGCCGTGTACTGCTCCACGCTGTTGACCACGCTGAACACCTGGGACACGTCGCTGCCAAACAGGGGGCTGGGGGGAAAGGGAGGGGGGTCAGTGGACAGCACAGGGGGGCTGTGGGCTGTGGGCTGCTAAGGATGCTCATTGTCTGTAGAGGTGGTGAGAGAGTGAGGACGGAGCCTTTTTCCAAAGGGAAAGGCCTCCTGCAGCCTTGTTTCTGCAGAGCCTGACAGAAGCTGCTGGTGGCAGACCAAAGAGTCAGCTCCAAGGGGAGACTGAGGAAGTTCGGAGCCAAACCCCTCAGGGGACTGGTGCCTCTAGAGCAGGGCATGAGTTTCTCCCAGTCCCTCCCAAGAGTTGCTGCCTGTGCCCTTCTGGAGTGGAATGGAAGTGACATTGTCCCCCTTCAGTGTTTTCAGTCCCAGCAGGAGCAGCCTTGATATTCAGGCCAGGAGGATTTTGGGGTGCTGCCTGGCCCAGGCACTTTGGGGAAGGGCACCATGAGGATGGCCATTCCCAGGGAGGTTGATCCGTGCCTGTGGAGGGAAGCCAAGGCAAGGTAACAGTGACACCAACCTGATGCTCTTCAGGTCCTCCAGGCTGAGATTATTGATGGTGATGCCTTTGGTCTCAGCGAGGTGGACGGCCTTGCCAGAGGCAACGTGGGCTTGTCTGAATGGCATCTGCAGTGAGAAGGGGACAGGACACAGGGCCTCATCTCACTGAGCAATTCTCTGCATCCAAAGAAGGCACAGCTCCAGGTTTCCCTCTGATACTCACCCCTTTCCGAACCAAGTAGAGAGCCAGGTCAGTAGCCAACATCTCTGGGCTCAGTGCTCTCTCCATGTTCTCCTTGTTGATCTGCAGAAGGACAGTCAGATGGAGGTGTTATCATCAGCTCCTCCTTGGGGGCACATTAGTGGTCAAAGTGAGGGGAATTCATCTGGAAAGGTCCTGGCTCTAAAAGGATGCTCTGACCCCCTGAGCAGCTGACAGAGGGGACCAACATGAGCAGTATGGGTGAGGCACTGAAGAGTTTTCATTTTGGGACTAGAGATCTGTTCCCTGTGTTACTGAGAGAATGTGCACCATGACCATGTTCAATAGCAAGAATCTGAAGAAGAAGCCTTACTTGGAGGGTCGAAATCACTCCTGTGGCAACCTGGAGCACAGCATTCAGGGTGTCCACAACATCAAAAACAGCCTCCTTGTCCTCCTGTGTCAGAACAGGGATGGAAATGGCTGTAAGTCAATGTGATGCAGCCCAAAAACCCAACAGGCTGAGCAGCCAGCTCTGCTGACTCCTCAAGAGAGCAGAAGACAGTCGTGTGTGCTCAGAGAGATGGTGTGAAAACTAACAAGTGCTTTACCTGCAGGTCCTTGTTGTAAGTGCTGGGGAGTCCTTTGAGGACCATGAGAATAGCAGCCAACTGCAGAGAGAAACAGGCAGGGCAGTGAGTTACAGAGCCAGGCACATCCCCCAGCACAGGTTCAGAGCCCAGCTCTTTATGCAGAGGGAGAAGGAAGATGCTTCAGCCCTGGTAGGAGCAGTTTCCCCTCCCACTTGCTTCTCTCTCAGGCTCACCCGTCCAAACACTCGTCCAGCTTTGCTGCGGATCAGTTCCAGACTGTCAGGATTCTTCTTCTGAGGCATCAGGCTGCTGCCAGAGCTGCAGGGAAGGTGTGTGGAGTGCAGTGGTGAGTCAGGTCCCCATCCATATAGACACAGGCCATGCATCACTACTGACCCAGCCTTTCAAAAGGAACATGTGGGCCACCTTTCCTTGTACACCTTTTTATGGTGCAGGAAAGCAGTGAACTGAGTGTCGAGTTTCTCATGTTTCCCACAGCAAAGCCTTTGGTTTTGCAACTCATCTGGAGCAGCCACACAGTCCCACCTCTCAAAGATGAAGGAAAAAGGAGGCTCCCCCTCCACGCCCCTGCAGAGGTGGTTTCAGCAGGCCAGCCTAAGTGATCTCAGGGAGGGAGGGTTGTGGTTGTGCCACTCTGGGAGACAAGGAGTCTGTTGGGATTGCAAACCCTGCTAGTCCAGGAAGGGCTTTGGCAGCATTCCCAGCTGAGGAGGAAGTTCTCTCCGCCAGCAGTTGCCAGGGAGGGGTTGCTGAGCTGAACTCAGACTTGGATGAGTTACCAGAACCAGAAATAAGTGGTCATTGCTGAGGAATATTCCCCCTGAGGCTGCCTTTGTGCCAGCCCTTTAATGCTGCGTCAGCCTTGTGCACAGAGAGACCCCAAACACTGCCCCACGCTCTCAGGTGAGGACAGCTAAGGACAATCACACCACAGAGACCAGAAACCTACCAGTAGGTATCAGAGAGAGTCAGAAAGCCAAACTCGCTGGTGCTGTAGATGATGAGATCCTCAGCCATCTTGCTAAGGTGGATCATCAGCAGGGTGGCAACAGACAGGAATTCCACTGCAGACAAGGCAGGAAATCAGCAGGGGAAAAAGGTGCTGGTTTACTTGACAACCCAGGGAGCCCTGACTAGAGCTTTGTTTCCTGATGGGGGATTTCAGTCCCCTTATTAAAGGAGGTTAACTGGAAAGGCCTCAGACCCTGCTTCTAAGAGTGCTGGGAAGAAGTGATGGAGTTGTGCTTACCCACAAAGTCTCTCTCACTCACAGCATCCATGCTGTTCAGGCTGATGGAAGCAAAGTCCAGCTCTGTAAGGAAGGTGATGGACACAGGAGGTCAGGCTTGGCATGACAGGAGCTTGAATGCCCCAGGGTGCCCCAGTGTGCAGGTGACTGTGAGCCCTGGAGTGGTCCCAGGAACACAAACATGCTCTAATGTTGCACCAGCTGGGGCCTTTACTGTGAGCCCAGACAGCCACTGTGCAGCAGGGGTGGCTCTTCCTCCTCCCACCTCACAGGCATTGCCTGTCTCATTGCAGCAAAAAGCCTGAAGAAGGAAAGGCTTAGGCTCCAGGACAGGGCATTACAGTGCCATTGGGAGCCCTGTATCAATGCTTTCTTCCCTCGTAGGTATTACAGGTAGTTCTGTGCCCCTCAACCACAGGGAAACATTTACCACTACGCAGAAGCTCTCTATCAATCTCCAGTGGGTTGCCAGCCAGAGCACCACTGCCAGGGGAGAAAGAAACAGGAGTCATGCAAGATACTTTGCATATCTCATCCAAAACTGAGCTCTAAGAAGCAGGGAAGGCACCTCTGAAGACTTTGCAGAGCAAAGCAAGGCCCACTGATTACACAAAGAGTAGGTCTCACCTTCCCAAAGGCAAGACGTTGATCCTCTTTTTTATCTCTCCCAGGCGCTCAGAGTCACGGGTCAGAGCAACAGCGTGGCTGGGGAAGGACAAGGGAGATAGAGCACATGAAGTCAGGGAATGTCTCTTTCCTTTCCAATCTCTACTCTGTCATGCCTGGAGCCTGGATCCCCTCTCGAACAAGAGGGTGGAATGAAGCCAAGGCCCTAAGGCCTTAGCTGGACACAAGATTCTCCATGTTACCTCATTAGCCAGGGTGTAACTGTGGCCAAAGGATGGAGAGCAGGGAGTTGGTCACCACTGCCCAACCCCTGCTGGGTTCCCAGTTGGTCAGAGCCACACAGGAACATGGGGAGGTCCTGTCCCAGTCTGCAGGTTCCCCTCTGGTTTGTCCCCACCCCCTCAGAGGGGGATGCACTCCTGGGCTCCAGCAGAGCAGGGCCCCGAGGCTGGAGAAGGCTCCTCCAGCCAGGGCTGGAAGGTGCTGACCTGAGCAAGAACTGGCTCCATCGGATGGGCTGAGCTTTCTGCAGGTGGGTGTAGCCAGGCAGGATG
This sequence comes from Neopelma chrysocephalum, assembly GCF_003984885.1. Lineage (NCBI taxonomy): Eukaryota > Metazoa > Chordata > Aves > Passeriformes > Pipridae > Neopelma > Neopelma chrysocephalum. Next base: position 5,882 of record NW_020930190.1, on the reverse strand, counting down.
ACATCGATTTCTCTGCGTGGCAGAGGAGAGAAGGAGGTGAGAGAAAGAGGTCAGGATGGAGGGCAGGGGCAGGGCTGTAACTCCCTCCTGCTGCTGCCCCACTGGTGTCAGTCAAAGAACAAGCCTACAAAGAACAAGCCTACAGGTCTCCTGGCCCAGCAAGGCATAGGATTTGGCAAAGGACTTACATGGCAGCGCGTTCCACCAGGGTCTTAATGAGCTGCAGGAGGTGTGTGGAGATGACAGAGAGGGAATTCTTCATGAACAGCTTCAAGTCAGTCACAACCTGTGTGAGATTGGCCACGGTCAGACTAAGCAAAATGTGACAGATCTGGTGACCAAATATTGCTCAGCAGAAAGCCTTGGCACAGTTATCCCCTCCTTGTTTTATGTAATGGGAAGGTGCATCTTCCTCTCACCAGATCTATCCCTGGTCACTGTCTGTGAAAGCTGCTGTGTGTTGCTTTCCATGAACAGAATTAGAGCCTGTTCTTTTCCATGGACTTCCCAGGTATTTGTTAAGTTTGAATCAGAGAATCTTCAACCAACACAAGTCAGTCATCAGTAGAAGGACTGATCCCAGCCAGCAGAGTCAGGGTTTCTGTGGGCTTTCAAAGCAATGTCAGGGGAGGTCTGGGGCCTTTTACCACCAGGAAGCAATTCTGCAGATCCCATTCTCCTGTGTGGATGAGTCATTGCAGCATAACTAGTTTAAAGCCCAAGTACATGCTGGAGAGTGTCGGGGCATGTGAAAGATGGCATAAAAAATTCAATTAAGGAACTAAGGTGGGGGAGGAATACAGAAGGAGGAAAAAAAAGATTCTGTACATACCTGATCATTCCTGCTTCTTCCAGTGTGCAACTTTCCAGCTACGTCTCCAATCAGCTCCTGAGGACAAGAGGAGGATTTCTGTCAGTGTCTCTGTATTCTAAGCAAGAGACTCCACATGAGCACATCTCCCTGCCTGGAAGGGACTCAGCTCTAGGATCCCGTGAGTAGCCAGGGGATGTGTTCTGGGGAAGGGCAGGTTTGGGTTCTGTGTTTCAGCAGTGACACTTCCAAAGAAGGGGGCTTGGAGACACTGGCCTGTGCACTTGGGGTCCAGAGGAATTTCACAGAAGGACAGAGGTACATGCTCTTAACATCAGGCAGATCCAGCTACAGAGAAACAGGAACAAGAGGATAGAGAACCCAAACCTTTAGCCTGCGTTCATTGGCAGTGTGGATATCCTCATCAGTTGGTTTCAGCACAAAGACTCCTTTGGACCATTCCTCAGAGATCTACAAACATCAGCAGATGATGTTTATTTCCATACCATATTTATACCACGATGATTATTAAATACAGGGAGGCTGCTATCAGGTAAGGAGTCATTCATTCCAGCACATGTGACAGTTTGGGAAGGAAAGAAATACCTTTTCCAGGCCACCCAGGATCTTCTCCAGCTCAGTTTTTGATAGGATTCCAGCCTTCTCCAAGGCTTTGGCATAAGCCATGCTCCCCTGGATATCAACTTCAGACAGTCTCTGATCATAGGAAATGGAAGCATTGAGCATCTCCATGACTGGATCTGTGCTTCCACTGAATCTTCCTCCCCAAAGTTTATCCCCCTGAGAGAGAAACAAGTTAAAGAGGCGTAATAACTTCATTTAAGTTTCTGTGTACTATGTAATATCTAACAATCTGTTTATCCAACACAGTGGCCACACCACTGTCCTTTCTGACCAGAAACAGCCCTGGACTTCAGGATCTTTGGAAGTAGTTGAAGACAAGGAGAACACATCACTGTCAGTATTATTTACCCCTGAGCTGTGATGTCTAGCTCAGGAACCCTCCAAGATACTTTACCTCTGCAGGACTCTGCAGGGAGTCCTTGAAATTAATATCAGGGCACCTGGTGCCAGACCAGCACGGATTTCTCTTTTGAGGCATCTGCAGGTCAACAACCCTTTGACAGCCTTTTAAAGGGGGTAAAAAGTAAAGCAGTAAGGATTAGAGTGAAAGTTAGTATCCTCTAAATCCTTTTTGTGCTGTTTAACTAACAGATTGTTCTTTGACTGACAAAGAGCTGTGGGCCAGCACAAGCCACATTATGAAGTGTTTGAAGTTACCATTTGAAGCATCTCCAGACTTCATGATGTGCTTGCAGGCTTTGGTGTAAAATCAGCATAATAAGATGTACATGGCAGAAAGGGAATTCCAGGTCCAGGAATGTTCAGAAAAATAAATCAACAAAAAGGTGCTGAAACACGTGGAAACAAAAGGGCTTTTTGCCACCCAAACCAGGATTCACACAGTGACCTCACACACTCGAATATGTCCCCTGCACAGCTCCTTCCCTGGGTGACCAAAGGCAATCCCAGCAGGGTGTGTGTAACCCCCTGCCACCAGTGATTCAGCACCTGGATGGACTCACTGGCTCAGCCCACGTGTGTCACTTGTTGAGAAGCTTTTTGCTTGCCCAGGTAAGACACCCCCAAGCCCAAACTCTGCCAGACTTGCACCAAAGTGGGTAAGAATTTTACCTGTGCAGAGGCCTTACAGCTTATCAAAGACTTCAAAGGCAACTCTGCAGTGCTCTCAGGCACCAAAAAAAAGCAATTGAAGAACACTTGAAGTGGATAATAATTAATAACCTACTTGATTTTTTAAACACCCCTGCCAAGTCTCTTCTCCTGCTGTTCACTACAACTACCATGGACAGCAAGGAGCTGGCAGGACAGTTGTAAACTGATCTGTGCCGGGGCTTTACCAGTCACACAAAGCACTGTTGAGTAACCTTAGGAATTTTTTCCCTAGTGACTGTCTCCCTGTCTGTGCTGATCCCTGCTGAAACAACGTGCCTGAGAGGACAGTAGGAGAGAGCCTACAGAGGTAGCAGTGTGGGCATGTGCTTTTGGGTATCTTTAAGGCAGCTTTGTCAGAAAGTTGAGGGAAGGCAGATGGAGGGATCAGAATTTAAAAAGAAATGTCAGAGGTCCTCAGCACTCATTTGGTGCCCCCAGGAGCACAGGGGATGCTAAATTAAAGGCCATTCCAGAGGTTAAGCACTGGACTGGGGAACAGAAATTTCTAGGCATAACTTAAGTATTGCGGGTTTCCATCAAAGTAAGAAGTGGATCGGCAGAAACATTGCAACACATCCATTTGCAGTCAGGAAATCTAAACTGAAAGATTAATTTTAGGCAGCTGCAGGGCTCTGGTTGGAGCAGTGGCTGTACAGCCTGACAGATGATGGGCTGTAACCTGGAGCAGAGGAGGCCAGGGCTGTAGCAGCCATTTGGAAGCAGCAAGTGTGACTCGCCAAGCTGCCTGGTCACGGCTCACCAGGGCAGGAAACCGAAAATGCAGCTTTTGTTCAGGGAGCTGTTTACCCAAGCTGCTGGAAAGTGCCTCCTGCCCAAACACAAGTCGTCAGGCACGAACCGCATCGCTTATTGGCCTTCCCCAGGTCCAGGGCAGAACCTGGAGGCTCTGGGACTTACAGTTTAACTCGGCTGAGCCCCCCGGAGAAGCAAAGTTCACCCTCACCTCGGCTGCCATTCCGGCGCTTGGTCCCTGCGCGCAGCGCGGCGACCCCGCAACTGCAGCGAGCTGCGGGACGGGGCGGGGCGGTCAGGCTCTGATCCAGGTCCCGATCCCAGTCCTAGTCCCGGTCGCGATCCCCGACGGGGTCCCGCCAGCCCCCGGCCCCGCTCCGCCCGCAGCCCCGGCCGCTCTCTCTCCACTCCCCGCGTTCACAGCCCTCGGTGCGGGGAAGGCGGCTCGTCCCGCCCCGCCGGGGCGGAGTGTCCCCGGGCCGGCCCCGCTCCTGTCCCCCCTCCCTCCGTGTCCCCGTTCCTGTCCCCCCTCCCTTCGTGTCCCCGTTCCTGTCCCCCCTCCCCTCGCACGGGCTGGTCCTGCTGCGCCGGAGTGCGAGACCACGGCGCGGGTTGTCCCTGTGCGCTGTCGGATGCCTTAGAGGAGGCTCAGGAATGGCATCCCCAGTTTTCTTGTCCCTTTTCGGGTTTTTCTGCCCTTTAACCAGCCCTGTTGCCGCAGGACCTGGGATAATTCATGTGGGAAATGACCTAGTCCAGGTGTCTTTCCTGTGTTCTTCTCTGTCCCATTATCCATCCCCTCTCTGAGCTGAAGTCTGGGGCACGGTGGGATTGCATGGATGTGCATGGGAATGCTCCTTTCTGGAGCAGAGAGGATGCTGCCTCTGGCTGCCCAGCAAGGACCTTTTGCAGCTGCATTTCCAGTGTAGTCCCTTCAGTATCAGTCCAGAACAGGGCTCAGACACTGTACCTCGCCAACAATTAATTCACTGCTTCTCAAACATTTCCACTTGATTATTTTCTTTCCTCTTTCAGACTTCCAGATGCACAGAGCATCTTGATGTCTTACCCTGAGAACACCTCTTTGAACCGTTTTGTTGCGAGGTTCTTCCTCTTCTGCAGTCCCTCACTTTTAGTGCTTCTTCTGTCATGTTGATCTTTTATGGGTGTCTGTACTCCGGGCTTTGACAGGAGGTTGCTGAGGGTGTGAAAAAACAGTGAGCACTAGATTTACATCCAGAACAAACCACTTGATAATCAGCCTACATGAATTCTTGGCTTGAGTGCCTTCCTGTGGTCTGTAATGAGTAGGGATTTGAGACCAAAACCCAAATCACAATGACTCATAGTAGGGTAATGAAAGTATGAAGATACCACCCACTCCTGTAATGTTTGTGGAACTTCAGAGACCTCCACAGGCCCCTCCAACCTAAATCATTTCACAATTTTAAGGAAGGGGTGGATGGGTGGGAAGTACCAGTGACTATGAACTGCTTATTTAAGTAAGAGACTGAGATGTGATAATCTGCTAAAACTTCCCTTTTCCCTTCAGTTTGGCAGGGCCCTGTGTCACTCAGCACTGGCCATGAGGAACAATGCCAGACATTTGCTGCTGGAGCAAGAGGAAATCTGTTCAGCTGAGGCCTCTGAAGGTACTTAGCAGGAGCTGGAAGATACAAATAGGGAAAATGAGGGGAGTGGCACAGATTAAGGAAGTTTATGGGAGGAAAAGGAACTACAAGTTGGGGATGAGGAAAACTCCCTTCTTCTGACTCTCTAGGTGCTGAGTCTTGGGGTTCCCTATGACTTTCTTGTTCCTTTAGCCTGTCAGCTCGGTGTGCTTAAGTGATTTTCTGGCAACAGATCTGGAGAGTGAGACAGGAGCCAAAACAGAAACACAGCAGGAAGTAAGGGAGCAAACAGAAAGGAGGTTTGTGAACAGGTACTTGAAATGTGCTGTTCTTTAAATGCCAGGAAAGTGGATCAGATTTAGGGCCAGAAAAAGGAGAGAGAGTGGTGAGAAATGTTGAAAAAAGGAAAGTTTGCTATTGCTGGTCCTTCTACCACATGTTCAAAGAACAAACAGTCCAAAGTAGAATGAAGGCACTGTGTCTCCTGGGGTACTTTGTTAATGGCAGGAGATTTAGCTCCTGGCAGTTTGTACTGCCTGTGCAGCAGCCCTTGCCCTAAACTTGGTGAGGCAACGCTTGTGTTACTGCCATTACCTGTGTGTCTCACAGAGCCTGAGTCAACAACGTGTTGCTGCATCAGCACAGAGAGAAGGTGCTGAGCAAGACACCGGCTTTACAACGCTGTGGCAGAAAGGAAATTTTGCTGGGTAAAAAGGGACAATCAAGTCCCATTTCTGATTCTGCCAGCCTCCCCTCCAAGAGACACATTTCCAAGTGCAAGCGAGGGAAGAGCCCACATTCTCTCAAAGCCCAAACCTCACGAGAGCTGAGGGAGCCCAACTTTGCGCTGAAGAAGAAAGACGCAAGACAGGAGTTTCAGCGAACTACAGACACCCCAGTGTTTATTAACTCCAGATTAGTGGGATAGG
>NW_020930189.1:0-5882 GCF_003984885.1 Neopelma chrysocephalum | reverse complement strand
CCCCCCCGAGTCCAAAGCAAAGGGAGAGGGAATAAACCTGCTGGTGGGAGAGCTGCTGCAGTCTGGTCAGAAGTGGTGATTGCAGTCCAGTCGAGGGTGGTGGTCTCAGCCTGGTTGGGAGCAGCGGTGGTCTGCTGTCTTCCTCTGGGTCCCACGAGAGAGAGCCCCAAGGCTCTGAAACTCCCAGTTATATACTCTCCAGTTCAGGCGGGAGTGCTCAGTCCCTCCCTCAGAGTAGGGAATTCCATAAAAGGGCATGTGGATGCTCAGTCCCTCTTATCAGAGCGGGGAATTCCATATAAGGATATCAGAGCGGGGAATTCCATAAAAGGGTACAGGAACATCTTCCCACCTTGCAGGCCTCTACTGACAGCAGTTTTTGGGAAATGGCATGGAGGCTATAGAATACACAGTTTTGGGTTACACCCATCCAGGGATGAATTGGTCCCAGCCGTTCTAACCAGGACATTATCCACCCCTTATTCTATGCCATCCATGTCATGCCCAAATTAACCCCCTTAAAAACTATGTCTCTTTAAAACTATATACACATATGTACAATGAAACATTACGGACCATTCTCACTCAAAATTAGGTCCCCTTGTGGTACACAACGTGTCTCCCCATCTTTTTGCATTACCCACCAGGTGAAACCAGGTCCTTGAGCAAAAACAATCCCTCGGATGGGTTTGCCTTTGCTTGAGGTGGGACTAATCCAAACAGTCTTCCCTAACATACCTCTCATATGCACCACGGGGACTTTATCTCCATCTACAGTATGCAAAGGTTCTGATTGGGCAGGGCCAGCTCGATTAATGGAGCCTCGCGTGTTGACCAACCAGGTGGCCTTTGCTAAATGCAGCTCCCAGTGTTTGAGAGTCTCCCCACACAGTGCCTTCAGGGTGGTTTTCAGCAGTCCGTTGCACCGTTCAACTTTTCCAGCAGCTGGTGCATGGTAGGGGATATGATACACCCACTCAATGCTGTGCTCTCTGGCCCAGGTGTCTACGAGGCCATTCTTGAAATGGGTCCCATTATCAGACTCAATTCTCTCTGGGGTGCTGTGTCGCCACAGGACTTGTTTTTCAAGGCCCAGGATGGTATTCCGGGCAGTGGCATGAGGTACGGGGTATGTCTCCAGCCATCCAGTACTTCCTTCTACCATGGTAAGTACGTAGCGCTTGCCCTGGCGGGTTTTGGGGAGCGTGATGTAGTCAACTTGCCAGGCTTCCCCATACCTGTACTTTGACCACCGTCCACCATACCATAGAGGCTTCACCCGCTTGGCCTGCTTGATGGCAGCACATGTCTCACAGTCATGGATGACCTGTGAGACAATGTCCTTGGTTAAGTCCACCCCTCGGTCCTGAGCCCATCTGTATGTTGCATCTCTCCCCTGGTGACCGGAGGCGTCATGGGCCCATCGAGCCAGAAATAATTCTCCTTTGTGTTGCCAATCCAGATCCACCTGAGAGACTTTAATCCTGGCAGCTCGGTCCGCCTGCTCGTTGTTGCGATGCTCCTCATTAGCCCGTTTCTTGCGTACGTGAGCGTCTACGTGACCGACCTTCACACTCAGCTTCTCTACCCGGCCAGCGATGTCCTGCCACATCTCCGCCGCCCAGATGGGTTTCCCTTGGTGCTGCCAGTTGGCCTTTCTCCATCGCTCTAGCCATCCCCACAGAGCATTGGCCACCATCCATGAGTCAGTGTAGATATAGAGTCTTGGCCACTTCTCTCGTTCAGCTATATCCAAAGCCAACTGAACGGCTTTAAGCTCTGCGAACTGACTTGACCCACCTTGTCCTTCGGTTGCTTCTGCAACTCGCCGTGTGGGACTCCACACGGCTGCCTTCCATTTTCGGTTTGTCCCTACAATGCGGCAGGAGCCATCCGTGAAGAGCGCATATCGCCTTTCATCTGCTGGTAGCTTGTCATATGGTGGGGCCTCCTCAGCCCGTGTCACCTGCTCCTCTTCTTCTTCAGAGGATAGTCCGAAACTCTCACCTTCGGGCCAATTGGTGATAATTTCCAGAATCCCAGGGCGATTAGGATTCCCTATCCGGGTTCGTTGTGTGATCAGAGCGATCCACTTACTCCATGTGGCATCGGTGGCGTGATGTGTAGCAGGAACTATCCCCTTGAACATCCAGCCCAGCACTGGTAGTCGGGGTGCCAGGAGGACCTGCGCTTCGGTGCCGATCACTTCTGAGGCAGCTCGAAGTCCTTCATAAGCAGCCAGGATCTCTTTCTCAGTTGGTGTATAGCTGGCTTCAGATCCTTTGTATCCCCGACTCCAGAATCCCAGCGGTCGTCCTCGGGTCTCTCCAGGCACTTTCTGCCAGAGGCTCCAAGAAGGGCCATTCTTCCCGGCTGCAGTGTAGAGCACGTTCTTCACGTCCTGTCCTGTCCTTACTGGCCCAAGGGCTACCGCATGGGCAATCTCCTGTTTGATTTGTTCAAAGGCCTGTTGTTGTTCAGGGCCCCACTGGAAATCATTTTTCTTCCGTGTCACAAGATAGAGAGGGCTTACAATTTGACTGTACTCGGGGATATGCATCCTCCAAAAGCCCACAGCGCCTAGGAAAGCCTGTGTTTCCTTCTTGCTGGTTGGTGGGGACATGGCTGCTATTTTGTTAATTACCTCCGTTGGAATTAGGCGACGTCCATCTTGCCACTTCACTCCTAAGAACTGAATTTCCTGAGCAGGTCCCTTGACCTTACTTCGTTTAATGGCAAAACCAGCTCTTAGGAGGATCTGGATTATCTTCTCTCCTTTCTCGAAGACTTCCCCCGCTGTGTTCCCCCATACAATGATGTCATCAATGTACTGTAGATGTTCTGGAGCCTCGCCCTTTTCCAGTGCAGTCTGGATCAGTCCTTGGCAAATGCTGGGACTGTGTTTCCACCCCTGAGGCAGTCGATTCCAGGTGTACTGCACACCTCTCCAAGTGAAAGCAAATTGTGGCCTGCACTCCGCTGCCAAAGGAATGGAGAAGAAGGCGTTGGCAATGTCAATGGTGGCATACCACTTGGCTGCCTTGGACTCCAGCTCGTACTGGAGCTCCAGCATGTCCGGCACAGCAGCACTCAGGGGTGGTGTGACTTCATTGAGTCCACGGTAATCCACCGTCAGCCTCCACTCTCCGCTGGACTTACGCACTGGCCATATAGGGCTATTAAAGGGTGAGCGAGTCTTGCTGACCACCCCCTGGGTCTCCAGTTCACGGATCATCTTATGTATGGGAGTCACAGAGTCTCGGTCGGTGCGGTATTGCCGACGGTGCACGGTTGCTGTGGCTATCGGTACCAACTGTTCTTCAACCTTCAGCAGTCCCACAGCAGAGGGGTCCTCTGAGAGGCCAGGCAAGGTGTTCAACTGTCTAATTTCCTCTGCCTCCACAGTAGCTATGCCAAACGCCCAACGAAGTCCTTTTGGGTCTTTGAAATACCCACTCCTCAGGTAATCTATGCCAAGGATACACGGGGCCTCTGGGCCAGTCACGATGGGGTGTCTGTGCCATTCCTTCCCAGTCAGGCTCACTTCAGCTTCCAGTACAGTCAGCTGTTGGGATCCCCCTGTCACCCCAGAAATAGAGATGGATTCTGCCCCTATGTATCTTGATGGCATCAAAGTACATTGTGCGCCGGTGTCAACTAAAGCCTTATATCTTTGTGGCTCTGATGTGCCAGGCCACCGAATCCACACTGTCCAATAGACTCGATTGTCCCTCTCCTCTACCTGGCTAGAGGCAGGGCACCCCTAGTCCTGGTCATGGTACTCGTTGCGCTCTTCTTGTAAGTATGACCTGGAAGTCCCTTCAAGAGGATCAGACATATCATCATTCCTGGGCCGTCTGGAGTCTTGCCTACGAGAGACTGGAGCAGCATTCATCCTCAAAGAGTTCCTTGTGGTACTTGTCCCTCTTTTCAATTCACGTACCCGGGCTGCTAAGGAAGAGGTGGGTTTCCCATCCCACTTCCTCATATCTTCTCCGTGCTCTTGGAGGTAAAACCATAGATTGCCACGTGGAGTGTACCCTCTCTCCTTAGCTGGGGGACGCTGGCTCCTGATAGCAGAGACCCTTGTTTGTCCTGGCGAGGTATGGAAGATCCCTTCCTTAATTTCTTCTCTTAGCCTCTGGTGTCCTTCTTCAATCTTCTCTTCCAGGCTTCGGACATGTTCAGCCAGTTTGGTTTCCACCGATGAGACGTGGGCTCGTAATGGGGCGGTGACAGTGTCTTCATAAATCCTGAGTTTGCTGACCAATGCACCAACCTTGTCCTCTCCCTCCCTCCATTGCAGCGTTGCTAGGTAGCGGGAATACATTTCTGGCCCGAGTCGTGCAAACTTCAACCACATCTGGGATGTGCACTGTACACCATCTGGACTTTTAGGAAATCTTTCGTCCTCTGAAAAGATTATCTCCAGTACAGCCAATTCTCTCAAGCACCGGATACCTTGTTCCATCGTGTTCCACTGTCCTTGCTGTACGTGGAGGTCCTCCTTGCAAAGGTATCTCTCCCTTACACTGGACAACAGTCGCCGCCACAGGCTGAGAGTTTCCTGCCTCCTTCCAATCCCCTGATCAATGACAACATCTCGAGACAGGGATCCCAGTTGCCTTGCTTCACTTCCATCTAGAATTGTGTCGTTAGCGGCGGCATCCCAGATTCGGAGCAGCCAGGTCAGGATGGACTCGTTCGCCTGTCGTGTGAACTCTCTCCGAAGCTCACGTAGCTCACCCAGGGATAGGGACCGAGTGATTATTTCTGGCTCTGTCTCCTCCGGTGGATGTGAAGGTCCTGCCTCTTCGTCATCATTTGCTATGCGAACTGATTTGGTCTTCGATTTCCTTTTCTGGACAGGGGCGACTGCTATTGGTTTCTGTTGTCCTTCTGGCTCCTCGATGGTTTGTGTGGGCATGGTGCCAGTTGATTTATTTCTTACTCCCTCCGACTCAGCTGTAGTTTGTGTGGACATGGTGCCAGTTGATTTGCTCCTTCTCTCCTCCCCCTGGCAGTGCTGTACCATGTCAAGCAGTGCCCGGTAAGCAGTGGCCAGGGCCCAGCAGGTTGCTGTGAGCTGACCATCTCTGGAGCTGCCAGAGCATTTTTCCTTTACCAGTTTTATCATGCTGACAGGATCCTGCAGTTGTTCAGGGGTGAATTTCCAGATCATGGGAGGAGAAAACTTCTCCAAATACTGGCCGATGTCCTCCCACTTCCCGTGCCACTCAGCGTTATCCATTCCCAGGACAGGCATCCAAACAGCCTCCCTAGAAGGCCCTGTTCTGACCCTAAGCATGGTGTAAACAGTACAGAGCAGACAGAGCAGCAGACAGAGCAACACTAACAATAACATTATGCCGTCCTTAGCATCAAAAGGAAAATCAATATTTTCAAAAACTGTTGTACCAGGTCTGAAGGGAAAGAAGGAGGTGAGAGGCTGGAAACCACCATTCCCCACTGTTCCCCCAAAGGGCTGGGTGCAATTTTTAATGAGGCCCCAGAGGTAGCAACCTAAACCAGGACAGGTAAACAGGACTGAATACACATTTACAATGAAACTCATTGCTTCTGAGGTTATGATGACATAAACATAGTATACTAGTAAAGCAATTTGGATCCCTCTCCCTGGTCTTAAAGAGAGCATTAAAAACGGCAAATAGTACCCCATTTGTGGAAATATGAACATGCTCAGATAAAACACCCACGTGAATGCACCAAACAACATGTTGATCGGGGAGTTTCTGTATCCAAATACACAGATGCTTAAAATGAAATTGTGATTCTGACTTCTCTCTCTCTGCCCCAACGTTTGGGCGCCAAAAATGTGCTGGTTTAAAAGTTAACCAGCAAGGCAAAATGAACTCAATTCA
>NW_020930188.1:0-480 GCF_003984885.1 Neopelma chrysocephalum | reverse complement strand
GGGGGGAAAAGGAAAAGCAAAACTCAGTTTTACAGGCAGATGTTCAGGCGGGAGCAGCAGGGACAGGATGAAGAGAAAGGCAAAGGAGCCGGTGTGCTCCACACACCATTCACGGGCCAGTGTTAAGGTTTTCAAAGCAAAGCACACCCATGGCACAGATCCGTGTCTCTGTGCCCAGGAGGGGGCTTTGCCCCTGCCCAGCGTTCACCCCTCCGGCTCCTTTGCCTTTCTCTTCATCCTGTCCCTGCTGCTCCTGCCTGAACATCTGCCTGTAAAACTGAGTTTTGCTTTTCCTTTTCCCCCCTAACCTTGATGAATGGCTTATATCTCAACACAGAAGCTCACCTTTCTCTTAACTGCAGATGATTGATAGGGCAGGAATAGCAGTGGAACAGGTTCTGTGTTGAGATATAAGCCATTCATCAAGGTTAGGGGGGAAAAGGAAAAGCAAAACTCAGTTTTACAGGCAGATGTTCAGGC
>NW_020930187.1:294-488 GCF_003984885.1 Neopelma chrysocephalum | reverse complement strand
ACAGGTGCATAAATCTTTATTGACTTGGCCATTAAAATGTAAATAAGTGCAGTAACTGCAAAAAATTATATTGACAGTAACAACAGTCATAAATATTCACTGTACAAAAATTATACTAAGATTTTTTTGACAGAAAATAGCTAAGCGAGAGCAGGAGACTTCTCTCCCTTCCCCTCACACATGGGCTGTAGAAA
>NW_020930187.1:0-194 GCF_003984885.1 Neopelma chrysocephalum | reverse complement strand
ACAGGTGCATAAATCTTTATTGACTTGGCCATTAAAATGTAAATAAGTGCAGTAACTGCAAAAAATTATATTGACAGTAACAACAGTCATAAATATTCACTGTACAAAAATTATACTAAGATTTTTTTGACAGAAAATAGCTAAGCGAGAGCAGGAGACTTCTCTCCCTTCCCCTCACACATGGGCTGTAGAAA
>NW_020930186.1:0-483 GCF_003984885.1 Neopelma chrysocephalum | reverse complement strand
AGGAAGACTCAGATCTTGATATTTTAAAAGCATCCACACACAAGAGCTTCAGTCCAAACACAACAACTGGGTATGGTGCAGCAAACCCACTATTTTACTGCCCTCCTTTTTTCCATGCTACTTCTTTTCATGCTCACGCCCGTGGTACCTGGACACCACATAGACATGATGCATTCTCACCTGAGAAAGTCTGCATATAGCCATGCAAGGAAAAAAGGAGGGCAGTAAAATAGTGGGTTTGCTGCACCATACCCAGTTGTTGTGTTTGGACTGAAGCTCTTGTGTGTGGATGCTTTTAAAATATCAAGATCTGAGTCTTCCTGAATAAATCATGCGGTATTGACACTGATAATGAGGATGTGAAGGTGAAGGAAGACTCAGATCTTGATATTTTAAAAGCATCCACACACAAGAGCTTCAGTCCAAACACAACAACTGGGTATGGTGCAGCAAACCCACTATTTTACTGCCCTCCTTTTTTCC
>NW_020930185.1:0-6062 GCF_003984885.1 Neopelma chrysocephalum | reverse complement strand
TGTGCTGGTTTAAAAGTTAACCAGCAAGGCAAAATGAACTCAATTCAAAAGAGAGATTTATAAGTCAGAATAACAATTTATTAAAATAATGCAATAAGTACAATTATACAGACAGACAATTGGTTTTAACCCACAAAACCCAAATGTACAAACCCAGCACCCTGGGGTATGAACAAAAGTGGTGTACCTTGGCCCACCCCCCGAGTCCAAAGCAAAGGGAGAGGGGATAAAACCTGCTGGTGGGAGAGCTGCTGCAGTCTGGTCAGAAGTGGTGATTGCAGTCCAGTTGAGGGTGGTGGTCTCAGCCTGGTTGGGAGCAGCGGTGGTCTGCTGTCTTCCTCTGGGTCCCACGAGAGAGAGCCCCAAGGCTCTGAAACTCCCAGTTATATACTCTCCAGTTCAGGCGGAAGTGCTCAGTCCCTCCCTCAGAGTAGGGAATTCCATAAAAGGGCATGCGGATGCTCAGTCCCTCTTCCATATAAGGGTATCAGCGCGGGGAATTCCATAAAAGGGTACAGGAACATCTTCCCACCTTGCAGGCCTCTACTGACAGCAGTTTTTGGGAAATGGCATGGAGGCTATAGAATACACAGTTTTGGGTTACACCCATCCAGGGATGAATTGGTCCCAGCCGTTCTAACCAGGACATTATCCACCCCTTATTCTATGCCATCCATGTCATGCCCAAATTAACCCCCTTAATAACTATGTCTCTTTAAAACTATATACACATATGTACAATGAAACATTACGGACCATTCTCACTCAAAATTAGGTCCCCTTGTGGTACACAACGTGTCTCCCCATCTTTTTGCATTACCCACCAGGTGAAACCAGGTCCTTGAGCAAAAACAATCCCTCGGATGGGTTTGCCTTTGCTTGAGGTGGGACTAATCCAAACAGTCTTCCCTAACATACCTCTCATATGCACCACGGGGACTTTATCTCCATCTACAGTATGCAAAGGTTCTGATTGGGCAGGGCCAGCTCGATTAATGGAGCCTCGCGTGTTGACCAACCAGGTGGCCTTTGCTAAATGCAGCTCCCAGTGTTTGAGAGTCTCCCCACACAGTGCCTTCAGGGTGGTTTTCAGCAGTCCGTTGCACCGTTCAACTTTTCCAGCAGCTGGTGCATGGTAGGGGATATGATACACCCACTCAATGCCGTGCTCTCTGGCCCAGGTGTCTACGAGGCCATTCTTGAAATGGGTCCCATTATCAGACTCAATTCTCTCTGGGGTGCCGTGTCGCCACAGGACTTGTTTTTCAAGGCCCAGGATGGTATTCCGGGCAGTGGCATGAGGCACGGGGTATGTCTCCAGCCATCCAGTACTTCCTTCTACCATGGTAAGTACGTAGCGCTTGCCCTGGCGGGTTTTGGGGAGCGTGATGTAGTCAACTTGCCAGGCTTCCCCATACCTGTACTTTGACCACCGTCCACCATACCATAGAGGCTTCACCCGCTTGGCCTGCTTGATGGCAGCACATGTCTCACAGTCATGGATGACCTGTGAGACAATGTCCTTGGTTAAGTCCACCCCTCGGTCCTGAGCCCATCTGTATGTTGCATCTCTCCCCTGGTGACCGGAGGCGTCATGGGCCCATCGAGCCAGAAATAATTCTCCTTTGTGTTGCCAATCCAGATCCACCTGAGAGACTTTAATCCTGGCAGCTCGGTCCGCCTGCTCGTTGTTGCGATGCTCCTCATTAGCCCGTTTCTTGCGTACGTGAGCGTCTACGTGACCAACCTTCACACTCAGCTTCTCTACCCGGCCAGCGATGTCCTGCCACATCTCCGCCGCCCAGATGGGTTTCCCTTGGTGCTGCCAGTTGGCCTTTTTCCATCGCTCTAGCCATCCCCACAGAGCATTGGCCACCATCCATGAGTCAGTGTAGATATAGAGTCTTGGCCACTTCTCTCGTTCAGCTATATCCAAAGCCAACTGAACGGCTTTAAGCTCTGCGAACTGACTTGACCCACCTTGTCCTTCGGTTGCTTCTGCAACTCGCCGTGTGGGACTCCACACGGCTGCCTTCCATTTTCGGTTTGTCCCTACAATGCGGCAGGAGCCATCCGTGAAGAGCGCATATCGTCTTTCATCTGCTGGTAGCTTGTCATATGGTGGGGCCTCCTCAGCCCGTGTCACCTGCTCCTCTTCTTCTTCAGAGGATAGTCCGAAACTCTCACCTTCGGGCCAATTGGTGATAATTTCCAGAATCCCAGGGCGATTAGGATTCCCTATCCGGGTTCGTTGTGTGATCAGAGCGATCCACTTACTCCATGTGGCATCGGTGGCGTGATGTGTAGCAGGAACTCTCCCCTTGAACATCCAGCCCAGCACTGGTAGTCGGGGTGCCAGGAGGAGCTGCGCTTCGGTGCCGATCACTTCTGAGGCAGCTCGAAGTCCTTCATAAGCAGCCAGGATCTCTTTCTCAGTTGGTGTATAGCTGGCTTCAGATCCTTTGTATCCCCGACTCCAGAATCCCAGCGGTCGTCCTCGGGTCTCCCCAGGCACTTTCTGCCAGAGGCTCCAAGAAGGGCCATTCTTCCCGGCTGCAGTGTAGAGCACGTTCTTCACGTCCTGTCCTGTCCTTACTGGCCCAAGGGCTACCGCATGGGCAATCTCCTGTTTGATTTGTTCAAAGGCCTGTTGTTGTTCAGGCCCCCACTGGAAATCATTTCTCTTCCGTGTCACAAGGTAGAGAGGGCTTACAATTTGACTGTACTCAGGGATATGCATCCTCCAAAAGCCCACAGCGCCTAGGAAAGCCTGTGTTTCCTTCTTGCTGGTTGGTGGGGACATGGCTGCTATTTTGTTAATTACCTCCGTTGGAATTAGGCGACGTCCATCTTGCCACTTCACTCCTAAGAACTGAATTTCCTGAGCAGGTCCCTTGACCTTACTTCGTTTAATGGCAAAACCAGCTCTTAGGAGGATCTGGATTATCTTCTTTCCTTTCTCGAAGACTTCCCCCGCTGTGTTCCCCCATACAATGATGTCATCAATGTACTGTAGATGTTCTGGAGCCTCGCCCTTTTCCAGTGCAGTCTGGATCAGTCCATGGCAAATGCTGGGACTGTGTTTCCACCCCTGAGGCAGTCGATTCCAGGTGTACTGCACACCTCTCCAAGTGAAAGCAAATTGTGGCCTGCACTCCGCTGCCAAAGGAATGGAGAAGAAGGCGTTGGCAATGTCAATGGTGGCATACCACTTGGCTGCCTTGGACTCCAGCTCGTACTGGAGCTCCAGCATGTCCGGCACAGCAGCACTCAGGGGTGGTGTGACTTCATTGAGTCCACGGTAATCCACTGTCAGCCTCCACTCTCCGCTGGATTTACGCACTGGCCATATAGGGCTATTAAAGGGTGAGCGAGTCTTGCTGACCACCCCCTGGGTCTCCAGTTCACGGATCATCTTATGTATGGGAGTCACAGAGTCTCGGTCGGTGCGGTATTGCCGACGGTGCACGGTTGCTGTGGCTATCGGTACCAACTGTTCTTCAACCTTCAGCAGTCCCACAGCAGAGGGGTCCTCTGAGAGGCCAGGCAAGGTGTTCAACTGTCTAATTTCCTCTGCCTCCACAGTAGCTATGCCAAACGCCCAACGAAGTCCTTTTGGGTCTTTGAAATACCCACTCCTCAGGTAATCTATGCCAAGGATACACGGGGCCTCTGGACCAGTCACGATGGGGTGTCTGTGCCATTCCTTCCCAGTCAGGCTTACTTCAGCTTCCAGTACAGTCAGCTGTTGGGATCCCCCTGTCACCCCAGAAATAGAGATGGATTCTGCCCCTATGTATCTTGATGGCATCAAAGTACATTGTGCGCCGGTGTCAACTAAAGCCTTATATCTTTGTGGCTCTGATGTGCCAGGCCACCGAATCCACACTATCCAATAGACTCGATTGTCCCTCTCCTCTACCTGGCTAGAGGCAGGGCACCCCTAGTCCTGGTCATGGTACTCGTTGCGCTCTTCTTGTAAGTATGACCTGGAAGTCCCTTCAAGAGGATCAGACATGTCATCATTCCTGGGCCGTCTGGAGTCTTGCCTACGAGAGACTGGAGCAGCATTCATCCTCAAAGAGTTCCTTGTGGTACTTGTCCCTCTTTTCAATTCACGTACCCGGGCTGCTAAGGAAGAGGTGGGTTTCCCATCCCACTTCCTCATATCTTCTCCGTGCTCTTGGAGGTAAAACCATAGATTGCCACGTGGAGTGTACCCTCTCTCCTTAGCTGGGGGACGCTGGCTCCTGATAGCAGAGACCCTTGTTTGTCCTGGCGAGGTATGGAAGATCCCTTCCTTAATTTCTTCTCTTAGCCTCTGGTGTCCTTCTTCAATCTTCTCTTCCAGGCTTCGGACATGTTCAGCCAGTTTGGTTTCCACCGATGAGACGTGGGCTCGTAATGGGGCGGTGACAGTGTCTTCATAAATCCTGAGTTTGCTGACCAATGCACCAACCTTGTCCTCTCCCTCCCTCCATTGCAGCGTTGCTCGGTAGCGGGAATACATTTCTGGCCCGAGTCGTGCAAACTTCAACCACATCTGGGATGTGCACTGTACACCATCTGGACTTTTAGGAAATCTTTCGTCCTCTGAAAAGATTATCTCCAGTACAGCCAATTCTCTCAAGCACCGGATACCTTGTTCCATCGTGTTCCACTGTCCTTGCTGTACGTGGAGGTCCTCCTTGCAAAGGTATCTCTCCCTTACACTGGACAACAGTCGCCGCCAGAGGCTGAGAGTTTCCTGCCTTCTTCCAATCCCCTGATCAATGACGACATCTCGAGACAGGGATCCCAGTTGCCTTGCTTCACTTCCATCTAGAATTGTGTCGTTAGCGGCGGCATCCCAGATTCGGAGCAGCCAGGTCAGGATGGACTCGTTCGCCTGTCGTGTGAACTCTCTCCGAAGCTCACGTAGCTCACCCAGGGATAGGGACCGAGTGATTATTTCTGGCTCTGTCTCCTCCGGTGGATGTGAAGGTCCTGCCTCTTCGTCATCATTTGCTATGCGAACTGATTTGGTCTTCGATTTCCTTTTCTGGACAGGGGCGACTGCTATTGGTTTCTGTTGTCCTTCTGGCTCCTCGATGGTTTGTGTGGGCATGGTGCCAGTTGATTTATTTCTTACTCCCTCCGACTCAGCTGTAGTTTGTGTGGACGTGGTGCCAGTTGATTTGCTCCTTCTCTCCTCCCCCTGGCAGTGCTGCACCATGTCAAGCAGTGCCCGGTAAGCAGTGGCCAGGGCCCAGCAGGTTGCTGTGAGCTGACCATCTCTGGAGCTGCCAGAGCATTTTTCCTTTACCAGTTTTATCATGCTGACAGGATCCTGCAGTTGTTCAGGGGTGAATTTCCAGATCATGGGAGGAGAAAACTTCTCCAAATACTGGCCGATGTCCTCCCACTTCCCGTGCCACTCAGCGTTATCCATTCCCAGGACAGGCGTCCAAACAGCCTCCCTAGAAGGCCCTGTTCTGACCCTAAGCATGGTGTAAACAGTACAGAGCAGACAGAGCAGCAGACAGAGCAACACTAACAATAACATTATGCCGTCCTTAGCATCAAAAGGAAAATCAATATTTTCAAAAACTGTTGTACCAGGTCTGAAGGGGAAGAAGGAGGTGAGAGGCTGGAAACCACCATTCCCCACTGTTCCCCCAAAGGGCTGGGTGCAATTTTTAATGAGGCCCCAGAGGTAGCAACCTAAACCAGGACAGGTAAACAGGACTGAATACACATTTACAATGAAACTCATTGCTTCTGAGGTTATGATGACATAAACATAGTATACTAGTAAAGCAATTCGGATCCCTCTCCCTGGTCTTAAAGAGAGCATTAAAATCGGCAAATAGTTCCCCATTTGTGGAAATATGAACATGCTCAGATAAAACACCCACGTGAATGCATCAAACAACATGTTGATCGGGGAGTTTCTGTATCCAAATACACAGATGCTTAAAATGAAATTGTGATTCTGACTTCTCTCTCTCTGCCCCAACGTTTGGGCGCCAAAAATGTGCTGGTTTAAAAGTTAACCAGCAAGGCAAAATGAACTCAATTCA
>NW_020930184.1:0-380 GCF_003984885.1 Neopelma chrysocephalum | reverse complement strand
AGCAGGGAATGAAGGAATGAGCAGGGAATGAAGGAATGAGCAGGGAATGAAGGAATGAGCAGGGAATGAAGGAATGAGTAGGGAAGTGAGAGAATGAGCAGGGAAATGAGCTGCTGGAACAGCAGGGATTTGGGGCTGATGCTCCTGGTGAGGAGGAGTTCTCCCCTCACTGGTTCCTTGGGTGTCCCAGATCCTTGCCTGGAGTTCCAGAGGTGCTGTGGAGCTGCCATGGGTTAATGACAGGAAACATTTGGTGTGTTTGATGGGATGGCTGCCTGTTTACTCCCCTCCCTCAGTCCCTGCAGTGTCCTGGCTTTCCATGTGTGGCCGACACAAACACGACTTCCTAACGTCAGCTTTGACTTCCTGCAGATGCTCTG
>NW_020930183.1:0-342 GCF_003984885.1 Neopelma chrysocephalum | reverse complement strand
AGCAGGGAATGAAGGAATGAGCAGGGAATGAAGGAATGAGCAGGGAAGTGAGAGAATGAGCAGGGAAATGAGCTGCTGGAACAGCAGGGATTTGGGGCTGATGCTCCTGGTGAGGAGGAGTTCTCCCCTCACTGGTTCCTTGGGTGTCCCAGGTCCCTGCCTGGAGTTCCAGAGGTGCTGTGGAGCTGCCGTGGGTTAATGACAGGAAACATTTGGTGTGTTTGATGGGATGGCTGCGTGTTTACTCCCCTCCCTCAGTCCCTGCAGTGTCCTGGCTTTCCATGCGTGGCCGACGCAAACACGACTTCCTAACGTCAGCTTTGACTTCCTGCAGATGCTCTG
>NW_020930182.1:0-552 GCF_003984885.1 Neopelma chrysocephalum | reverse complement strand
TTGTGCAGATCTAACCAGGAGAGGTTGGCACTTGAACCCAGCCCTTGCAGGAAGACAGGAGTGGTCTGACAGTGGCAGTACTGGATTGGAACACGTGGCACACAAGTGCTACACAACAAGCCTACTGTGCTACAGGGGACACCGAGATGTGCACACACAATTAGGGATATTTAAACACAATTAGGGATATTTAAGCACATATTCTGGAGGATGGGTGGGAGGAGCCAAGGGAGGGTGCTGTGGTGGGCAGCATTCCCATCTGACATGGGCATTATTCATGATTGTAGCACAGCAAAAACTGGTTAGTTGAACAGAAGGAATTAGAATGAGTATTTTGTCCATCCTCCAGAATATGTGCTTAAATATCCCTAATTGTGTTTAAATATCCCTAATTGTGTGTGCACATCTCGGTGTCCCCTGTAGCACAGTAGGCTTGTTGTGTAGCACTTGTGTGCCACGTGTTCCAATCCAGTACTGCCACTGTCAGACCACTCCTGTCTTCCTGCAAGGGCTGGGTTCAAGTGCCAACCTCTCCTGGTTAGATCTGCACAA
>NW_020930181.1:0-301 GCF_003984885.1 Neopelma chrysocephalum | reverse complement strand
AGACCACCACCCTCGACTGGACTGCAATCACCACTTCTGACCAGACTGCAGCAGCTCTCCCACCAGCAGGTTTATTCCCTCTCCCTTTGCTTTGGACTCGGGGGGTGGGCCAAGGTACACCACTTTTGTTCATACCCCAGGGTGCTGGGTTTGTACATTTGGGTTTTGTGGATTAAAACCAATTGTCTGTCTGTATAATTGTACTTATTGCATTATTTTAATAAATTGTTATTCTGACTTATAAATCTCTCTTTTGAATTGAGTTCATTTTGCCTTGCTGGTTAACTTTTAAACCAGCACA
>NW_020930180.1:0-5825 GCF_003984885.1 Neopelma chrysocephalum | reverse complement strand
TGAATTGAGTTCATTTTGCCTTGCTGGTTAACTTTTAAACCAGCACATTTTTGGCGCCCAAACGTTGGGGCAGAGAGAGAGAAGTCAGAATCACAATTTCATTTTAAGCATCTGTGTATTTGGATACAGAAACTCCCCGATCAACATGTTGTTTGGTGCATTCACATGGGTGTTTTATCTGAGCATGTTCATATTTCCACAAATGGGGTACTATTTGCCGTTTTTAATGCTCTCTTTAAGACCAGGGAGAGGGATCCAAATTGCTTTACTAGTATACTACGTTTATGTCATCATAACCTCAGAAGCAATGAGTTTCATTGTAAATGTGTATTCAGTCCTGTTTACCTGTCCTGGTCTGGGTTGCTACCTCTGGGGCCTCATTAAAAATTGCACCCAGCCCTTTGGGGGAACAGTGGGGAATGGTGGTTTCCAGCCTCTCACCTCCTTCTTTCCCTTCAGACCTGGTACAACAGTTTTTGAAAATATTGATTTTCCTTTTGATGCTAAGGACGGCATAATGTTATTGTTAGTGTTGCTCTGTCTGCTGCTCTGTCTGCTCTGTACTGTTTACACCATGCTTAGGGTCAGAACAGGGCCTTCTAGGGAGGCTGTTTGGACGCCTGTCCTGGGAATGGATAACGCTGAGTGGCACGGGAAGTGGGAGGACATCGGCCAGTATTTGGAGAAGTTTTCTCCTCCCATGATCTGGAAATTCACCCCTGAACAACTGCAGGATCCTGTCAGCATGATAAAACTGGTAAAGGAAAAATGCTCTGGCAGCTCCAGAGATGGTCAGCTCACAGCAACCTGCTGGGCCCTGGCCACTGCTTACCGGGCACTGCTTGACATGGTACAGCACTGCCAGGGGGAGGAGAGAAGGAGCAAATCAACTGGCACCACGTCCACACAAACTACAGCTGAGTCGGAGGGAGTAAGAAATAAATCAACTGGCACCATGCCCACACAAACCATCGAGGAGCCAGAAGGACAACAGAAACCAATAGCAGTCGCCCCTGTCCAGAAAAGGAAATCGAAGACCAAATCAGTTCGCATAGCAAATGATGACGAAGAGGCAGGACCTTCACATCCACCGGAGGAGACAGAACCAGAAATAATCACTCGGTCCCTATCCCTGGGTGAGCTACGTGAGCTTCGGAGAGAGTTCACACGACAGGCGAACGAGTCCATCCTGACCTGGCTGCTCCGAATCTGGGATGCCGCCGCTAACGACACAATTCTAGATGGAAGTGAAGCAAGACAACTGGGATCCCTGTCTCGAGATGTCGTCATTGATCAGGGGATTGGAAGGAGGCAGGAAACTCTCAGCCTCTGGCGGCGACTGTTGTCCAGTGTAAGGGAGAGATACCTTTGCAAGGAGGACCTCCACGTACAGCAAGGACAGTGGAACACGATGGAACAAGGTATCCGGTGCTTGAGAGAATTGGCTGTACTGGAGATAATCTTTTCAGAGGACGAAAGATTTCCTAAAAGTCCAGATGGTGTACAGTGCACATCCCAGATGTGGTTGAAGTTTGCACGACTCGGGCCAGAAATGTATTCCCGCTACCTAGCAACGCTGCAATGGAGGGAGGGAGAGGACAAGGTTGGTGCATTGGTCAGCAAACTCAGGATTTATGAAGACACTGTCACCGCCCCATTACGAGCCCACGTCTCATCGGTGGAAACCAAACTGGCTGAACATGTCCGAAGCCTGGAAGAGAAGATTGAAGAAGGACACCAGAGGCTAAGAGAAGAAATTAAGGAAGGGATCTTCCATACCTCACCAGGACAAACAAGGGTCTCTGCTATCAGGAGCCAGCGTCCCCCAGCTAAGGAGAGAGGGTACACTCCACGTGGCAATCTATGGTTTTACCTCCAAGAGCACAGAGAAGATATGAGGAAGTGGGATGGGAAACCCACCTCTTCCTTAGCAGCCCGGGTACGTGAATTGAAAAGAGGGACAAGTACCACAAGGAACTCTTTGAGGATGAATGCTGCTCCAGTCTCTCGTAGGCAAGACTCCAGACGGCCCAGGAATGATGATATGTCTGATCCTCTTGAAGGGACCTCCAGGTCATACTTACAAGAAGAGCGCAACGAGTACCATGACCAGGACTAGGGGTGCCCTGCCTCTAGCCAGGTAGAGGAGAGGGACAATCGAGTCTATTGGACAGTGTGGATTCGGTGGCCTGGCACATCAGAGCCACAAAGATATAAGGCTTTAGTTGACACCAGCGCACAATGTACTTTGATGCCATCAAGATACATAGGGGCAGAATCCATCTCTATTTCTGGGGTGACAGGGGGATCCCAACAGCTGACTGTACTGGAAGCTGAAGTGAGCCTGACTGGGAAGGAATGGCACAGACACCCCATCGTGACTGGTCCAGAGGCCCCGTGTATCCTTGGCATAGATTACCTGAGGAGTGGGTATTTCAAAGACCCAAAAGGACTTCGTTGGGCGTTTGGCATAGCTACTGTGGAGGCAGAGGAAATTAGACAGTTGAACACCTTGCCTGGCCTCTCAGAGGACCCCTCTGCTGTGGGACTGCTGAAGGTTGAAGAACAGTTGGTACCGATAGCCACAGCAACAGTGCACCGTCGGCAATACCGCACCGACCGAGACTCTGTGACTCCCATACATAAGATGATCCGTGAACTGGAGACCCAGGGGGTGGTCAGCAAGACTCGCTCACCCTTTAATAGCCCTATATGGCCAGTGCGTAAGTCCAGCGGAGAGTGGAGGCTGACGGTGGATTACCGTGGACTCAATGAAGTCACACCACCCCTGAGTGCTGCTGTGCCGGACATGCTGGAGCTCCAGTACGAGCTGGAGTCCAAGGCAGCCAAGTGGTATGCCACCATTGACATTGCCAACGCCTTCTTCTCCATTCCTTTGGCAGCGGAGTGCAGGCCACAATTTGCTTTCACTTGGAGAGGTGTGCAGTACACCTGGAATCGACTGCCTCAGGGGTGGAAACACAGTCCCAGCATTTGCCATGGACTGATCCAGACTGCACTGGAAAAGGGCGAGGCTCCAGAACATCTACAGTACATTGATGACATCATTGTATGGGGGAACACAGCGGGGGAAGTCTTCGAGAAAGGAGAGAAGATAATCCAGATCCTCCTAAGAGCTGGTTTTGCCATTAAACGAAGTAAGGTCAAGGGACCTGCTCAGGAAATTCAGTTCTTAGGAGTGAAGTGGCAAGATGGACGTCGCCTAATTCCAACGGAGGTAATTAACAAAATAGCAGCCATGTCCCCACCAACCAGCAAGAAGGAAACACAGGCTTTCCTAGGCGCTGTGGGCTTTTGGAGGATGCATATCCCCGAGTACAGTCAAATTGTAAGTCCTCTCTACCTTGTGACACGGAAGAAAAATGATTTCCAGTGGGGCCCTGAACAACAACAGGCCTTTGAACAAATCAAACAGGAGATTGCCCATGCGGTAGCCCTTGGGCCAGTAAGGACAGGACAGGACGTGAAGAACGTGCTCTACACTGCAGCCGGGAAGAATGGCCCTTCTTGGAGCCTCTGGCAGAAAGTGCCTGGGGAGACCCGAGGACGACCGCTGGGATTCTGGAGTCGGGGATACAAAGGATCTGAAGCCAGCTATACACCAACTGAGAAAGAGATCCTGGCTGCTTATGAAGGACTTCGAGCTGCCTCAGAAGTGATCGGCACCGAAGCGCAGCTCCTCCTGGCACCCCGACTACCAGTGCTGGGCTGGATGTTCAAGGGGAGAGTTCCTGCTACACATCACGCCACCGATGCCACATGGAGTAAGTGGATCGCTCTGATCACACAACGAACCCGGATAGGGAATCCTAATCGCCCTGGGATTCTGGAAATTATCACCAATTGGCCCGAAGGTGAGAGTTTCGGACTATCCTCTGAAGAAGAAGAGGAGCAGGTGACACGGGCTGAGGAGGCCCCACCATATGACAAGCTACCAGCAGATGAAAGGCGATATGCGCTCTTCACGGATGGCTCCTGCCGCATTGTAGGGACAAACCGAAAATGGAAGGCAGCCGTGTGGAGTCCCACACGGCGAGTTGCAGAAGCAACCGAAGGACAAGGTGGGTCAAGTCAGTTCGCAGAGCTTAAAGCCGTTCAGTTGGCTTTGGATATAGCTGAACGAGAGAAGTGGCCAAGACTCTATATCTACACTGACTCATGGATGGTGGCCAATGCTCTGTGGGGATGGCTAGAGCGATGGAAAAAGGCCAACTGGCAGCGCCAAGGGAAACCCATCTGGGCGGCGGAGATGTGGCAGGACATCGCTGGCCGGGTAGAGAAGCTGAGTGTGAAGGTCGGTCACGTAGACGCTCACGTACGCAAGAAACGGGCTAATGAGGAGCATCGCAACAACGAGCAGGCGGACCGAGCTGCCAGGATTAAAGTCTCTCAGGTGGATCTGGATTGGCAACACAAAGGAGAATTATTTCTGGCTCGATGGGCCCATGACGCCTCCGGTCACCAGGGGAGAGATGCAACATACAGATGGGCTCAGGACCGAGGGGTGGACTTAACGAAGGACATTGTCTCACAGGTCATCCATGACTGTGAGACATGTGCTGCCATCAAGCAGGCCAAGCGGGTGAAGCCTCTATGGTATGGTGGACGGTGGTCAAAGTACAGGTATGGGGAAGCCTGGCAAGTTGACTACATCACGCTCCCCAAAACCCGCCAGGGCAAGCGCTACGTACTTACCATGGTAGAAGGAAGTACTGGATGGCTGGAGACATACCCCGTACCTCATGCCACTGCCCGGAATACCATCCTGGGCCTTGAAAAACAAGTCCTGTGGCGACACGGCACCCCAGAGAGAATTGAGTCTGATAATGGGACCCATTTCAAGAATGGCCTCGTAGACACCTGGGCCAGAGAGCACGGCATTGAGTGGGTGTATCATATCCCCTACCATGCACCAGCTGCTGGAAAAGTTGAACGGTGCAACGGACTGCTGAAAACCACCCTGAAGGCACTGTGTGGGGAGACTCTCAAACACTGGGAGCTGCATTTAGCAAAGGCCACCTGGTTGGTCAACACGCGAGGCTCCATTAATCGAGCTGGCCCTGCCCAATCAGAACCTTTGCATACTGTAGATGGAGATAAAGTCCCCGTGGTGCATATGAGAGGTATGTTAGGGAAGACTGTTTGGATTAGTCCCACCTCAAGCAAAGGCAAACCCATCCGAGGGATTGTTTTTGCTCAAGGACCTGGTTTCACCTGGTGGGTAATGCAAAAAGATGGGGAGACACGTTGTGTACCACAAGGGGACCTAATTTTGAGTGAGAATGGTCCGTAATGTTTCATTGTACATATATGTATATAGTTTTAAAGAGACATAGTTTTTAAGGGGGTTAATTTGGGCATGACATGGATGGCATAGAATAAGGGGTGGATAATGTCCTGGTTAGAACGGCTGGGACCAATTCATCCCTGGATGGGTGTAACCCAAAACTGTGTATTCTATAGCCTCCATGCCATTTCCCAAAAACTGCTGTCAGTAGAGGCCTGCAAGGTGGGAAGATGTTCCTGTACCCTTTTATGGAATTCCCCGCTCTGATATCCTTATATGGAATTCCCCGCTCTGATAAGAGGGACTGAGCATCCACATGCCCTTTTATGGAATTCCCTACTCTGAGGGAGGGACTGAGCACTCCCGCCTGAACTGGAGAGTATATAACTGGGAGTTTCAGAGCCTTGGCTCTCTCTCTCTCGTGGGACCCAGAGGAAGACAGCAGACCACCGCTGCTCCCAACCAGGCTGAGACCACCACCCTCGACTGGACTGCAATCACCACTTCTGACCAGACT
>NW_020930179.1:0-882 GCF_003984885.1 Neopelma chrysocephalum | reverse complement strand
GTTTCCCTTTCCAGGGAGGAACTGCACCACCCACCTCCTCCAAAAAGCTGCACCATGGCCATCCCCGAGCCCCTCTCTGGCACAACAGGACCCCACTTCACTCTGCCCACGGATTTTGCTGGAAAAAACTTTATTTTCCAAGATTTGGAGCCCCCCTGGAGCCCCTCCGCTGTGACAGTGTGGCCCCGCAGCCAGTGGGGACGGGACATCCATCAGCATCCCGCAATCCCAGCGGGACCAGGGAACAAACTCCAGCAGTGCTGCAACCTCACGGGTTCCCCAAAAACCAGGGGCCACATGAGTCTTCCCCCCCAACCTCCTCCATCCCATGGGACGGGGTCGGGCACCTTCTGGGAGCCCTTTTTCCTTAGTCCCCACGGGGAGGATTTTGGGGGTGCCAGGCAAAGCTACCCCGAGTCTCTGCTGTCTGGTCACACCCCACGGCTCATCCAGACGTTTTCTCCGATCCGGATCCCAGCTGTCTCTCCAAGTGAGGCTGCGGGGTGTAATCCTGAGGGAGAAGGAAGAAGAGGAGCAGGAAGGCCCCTCCCGTGGCCCCGGGGCTGCCGCCCGCCCCTCAGGCCGCTGTGGTGGCCCCGGGAGGTGCCCCCGGCTCACCTGCCCCCGGCAGGCCCGCAGCAGCACCCCGGCCTGGAGCAGGCACCACAGCTCGCCCAGCAGCGACACCAGCACGTGCAGGATGTCGCTCCACCGGCCCACCGTGAGCAGGAGGATGAAGAGGCCGCCCATCCGCACCAGGACCGTCCGGAACACCGGCCCCCCATCTGCGCTCTGCCGGGCCTCCTCTGCGGGGACACGGCGCTGGAGACACCCGGGGGGACACTGTGCCCTCCCCAGACCCACAACGGGGACACTGTGCCC
>NW_020930178.1:0-873 GCF_003984885.1 Neopelma chrysocephalum | reverse complement strand
GTTTCCCTTTCCAGGGAGGAACTGCACCACCCACCTCCTCCAAAAAGTTGCACCATGGCCATCCCCGAGCCCCTCTCTGGCACAACAGGACCCCACCTCACTCTGCCCACGGATTTTGCTGGAAAAAACTTTATTTTCCAAGATTTGGAGCCCCCCTCCGCTGTGACAGTGTGGCCCCGCAGCCAGAGGGGACGGGACATCCATCAGCATCCCGCAATCCCAGTGGGACCAGGGAACAAACTCCAGCAGTGCTGCAACCTCATGGGGTCCCCAAAAACCAGGGGCCACATGAGTCTTCCCCCCCGACCTCCTCCATCCCATGGGACGGGGTCGGGCACCTTCTGGGAGCCCTTTTTCCTTAGTCCCCACGGGGAGGATTTTGGGGGTGCCAGGCAAAGCCACCCCGAGTCTCTGCTGTCTGGTCACACCCCACGGCTCATCCAGACGTTTCCTCCGATCCGGATCCCGGCTGTCTCTCCAAGTGAGGCTGCGGGATGTAATCCTGAGGGAGAAGGAAGAAGAGGAGCAGGAAGGCCCCTCCCGTGGCCCCGGGGCTGCCGCCCGCCCCTCAGGCCGCTGTGGTGGCCCCGGGAGGTGCCCCTGGCTCACCTGCCCCCGGCAGGCCCGCAGCAGCACCCCGGCCTGGAGCAGGCACCACAGCTCGCCCAGCAGCGACACCAGCACGTGCAGGATGTCGCTCCACCGGCCCACCGTGAGCAGGAGGATGAAGAGGCCGCCCATCCGCACCAGGACCGTCCGGAACACCGGCCCCCCATCTGCGCTCTGCCGGGCCTCCTCTGCGGGGACACGGCGCTGGAGACACCCGGGGGGACACTGTGCCCTCCCTGGCCCTACAACAGGGACACTGTGCCC
>NW_020930177.1:0-938 GCF_003984885.1 Neopelma chrysocephalum | reverse complement strand
CCCAACAACACACAGGCTGAACTGAAAGAGGAATTCAACACACAGTTTTGGTTTTGCTTTCAAAGAGTAAAAACGCCCCAGGTTCTTCCAGCAGGTAAGAAATATGGCAAACAGAGAAGGGAATTAATGTCCTAAATGTAAAATATTGCAATCTTATTATTATCATACTTTAATGCACAAGTTGATAAACCAGAGTTTCACAATGCAAAAAACCCCTTACCTTTTATATCCTCTACTATGTCTTCTGGAACTGAGCCTGAAATGAAAAAAATAACTTAGAATGAAAATTGTTTTTTTTAAAACAGAAAGAGAGTTTGAATTACATTTAATATATTAAATTTTCACTTCCACAGAATCAAATCCCAGAATGGTTTAAGTTGGAAAGCACCTCAAAGATCATCTTGTTCCAAGTCTTGGCCACGGGCAAGGACACCTTCCACTAGACCAGGTTGCTCCAAGCCCCATCCAGCCTGGCCCGGAACACCTCCAAGGATGGGGCAATCTCCAAGATTTTAAAGATTTACAAGGAAGAAAGGATATTAAGAAGTGAAATAAGGTGTTTGTCCTGCCTCAAAACTGATGGAAAAATTACTACAGAACTTTATCTCAGCCCTTATCCAAAACTGCTGTTATGACTGGTTTATCACACAAATAATATATCTGCTAAATACAAGGAAAGAATTCATTCATTTGGGTGACACAAGAGGCAGTGATTACTAAACTCATTTTATTCACTATTAGTATCAATCCAGTTTCCCTGGTGCAAGTTCACAGCACATCTGCCACATCCCAGACCTTACCCATCACGGATGGAAGGCTCTGTCCTTTGGCTAATCCTGTATCCACTGTGCACTGCTCCAGCAACTGATACTCCAGCTCCCTAAAACATTGCACAAAGGTAGTTAAAGACAGCCAAGAACTCAGCCTGGTTCTCTGTA
>NW_020930176.1:0-924 GCF_003984885.1 Neopelma chrysocephalum | reverse complement strand
GAAAGAGGAATTCAACACACAGTTCTGGTTTTGCTTTCAAAGAGTAAAAACGCCCCAGGTTCTTCCAGTAGGTAAGAAATATGGCAAACAGAGAAGGGAAATAATGTCCTAAATGTAAAATATTGCAATCTTATTATTATCATACTCTAATGCACAAGTTAATAAACCAGAATTTCATAAAGCAAAAAAAAAATCTTACCTTTTATATCCTCTACTATGTCTTCTGGAACTGAGCCTGAAATGAAACAAATAACTTAGAATGAAAGATTTTTTTTTTAAATAGAATTTAACAATAAAACTAAGTTTGAATTACATTTAATATATTAAATTTTCACTTTCACAGAATCATAGAATCCCAGAATGGTTTGAGCTGGAAAGCACCTCAAAGATCATCTTGTTCCAAGGACACCTTCCACTAGACCAGGTTGCTCCAAGCCCCATCCAGCCTGGCCTGGAACACCTCCAAGGATGGGGCAGCTTTTGAAGATTTCCAAGATTTTAAAGATTTCCAAGGAAGAAAAGATTTTAAGAAGTGAAATAAGGTGTTTGTCCTGCCTCAAAACTGATGGAAAAATTACTACAGAACTTTATCTTAGCCCTTATCCAAAACTGCTGTTACGAGTGGCTTATCATAAAAATAATATATCTGCTAAATACAAGGAAAGAATTCATTCATTTGGGTGACACAAGAGGCAGTGATTACTAAACTCATTTTATTCACTATTAGTATCAATCCAGTTTCCCTGGTGCAAGTTCACAGCACATCTGCCACATCCCAGACCTTACCCATCACGGATGGAAGGCTCTGTCCTTTGGCTAATCCTGTATCCACTGTGCACTGCTCCAGCAACTGATACTCCAGCTCCCTAAAACATTCCACAAAGGTAGTTAAAGACAGCCAAGAACTCAGCCTGGTTCTCTGTA
>NW_020930175.1:0-460 GCF_003984885.1 Neopelma chrysocephalum | reverse complement strand
GAAAGAGGAATTCAACACACAGTTCTGGTTTTGCTTTCAAAGAGTAAAAACGCCCCAGGTTCTTCCAGTAGGTAAGAAATATGGCAAACAGAGAAGGGAAATAATGTCCTAAATGTAAAATATTGCAATCTTATTATTATCATACTCTAATGCACAAGTTAATAAACCAGAATTTCATAAAGCAAAAAAAAAATCTTTCATTCTAAGTTATTTGTTTCATTTCAGGCTCAGTTCCAGAAGACATAGTAGAGGATATAAAAGGTAAGATTTTTTTTTTGCTTTATGAAATTCTGGTTTATTAACTTGTGCATTAGAGTATGATAATAATAAGATTGCAATATTTTACATTTAGGACATTATTTCCCTTCTCTGTTTGCCATATTTCTTACCTACTGGAAGAACCTGGGGCGTTTTTACTCTTTGAAAGCAAAACCAGAACTGTGTGTTGAATTCCTCTTTC
>NW_020930174.1:2102-5949 GCF_003984885.1 Neopelma chrysocephalum | reverse complement strand
GCAAGGCAAAATGAACTCAATTCAAAAGAGAGATTTATAAGTCAGAATAACAATTTATTAAAATAATGCAATAAGTACAATTATACAGACAGACAATTGGTTTTAATCCACAAAACCCAAATGTACAAACCCAGCACCCTGGGGTATGAACAAAAGTGGTGTACCTTGGCCCACCCCCTGAGTCCAAAGCAAAGGGAGAGGGAATAAACCTGCTGGTGGGAGAGCTGCTGCAGTCTGGTCAGAAGTGGTGATTGCAGTCCAGTCGAGGGTGGTGGTCTCAGCCTGGTTGGGAGCAGCGGTGGTCTGCTGTCTTCCTCTGGGTCCCACGAGAGAGAGCCCCAAGGCTCTGAAACTCCCAGTTATATACTCTCCAGTTCAGGCAGGAGTGCTCAGTCCCTCCCTCAGAGTAGGGAATTCCATAAAAGGGCATGTGGATGCTCAGTCCCTCTTATCAGAGCGGGGAATTCCATATAAGGATATCAGAGCAGGGAATTCCATAAAAGGGTACAGGAACATCTTCCCACCTTGCAGGCCTCTACTGACACCAGTTTTTGGGAAATGGCATGGAGGCTATAGAATACACAGTTTTGGGTTACACCCATCCAGGGATGAATTGGTCCCAGCCGTTCTAACCAGGACATTATCCACCCCTTATTCTATGCCATCCATGTCATGCCCAAATTAACCCCCTTAAAAACTATGTCTCTTTAAAACTATATACACATATGTACAATGAAACATTACGGACCATTCTCACTCAAAATTAGGTCCCCTTGTGGTACACAACGTGTCTCCCCATCTTTTTGCATTACCCACCAGGTGAAACCAGGTCCTTGAGCAAAAACAATCCCTCGGATGGGTTTGCCTTTGCTTGAGGTGGGACTAATCCAAACAGTCTTCCCTAACATACCTCTCATATGCACCACGGGGACTTTATCTCCATCTACAGTATGCAAAGGTTCTGATTGGGCAGGGCCAGCTCGATTAATGGAGCCTCGCGTGTTGACCAACCAGGTGGCCTTTGCTAAATGCAGCTCCCAGTGTTTGAGAGTCTCCCCACACAGTGCCTTCAGGGTGGTTTTCAGCAGTCCGTTGCACCGTTCAACTTTTCCAGCAGCTGGTGCATGGTAGGGGATATGATACACCCACTCAATGCCGTGCTCTCTGGCCCAGGTGTCTACGAGGCCATTCTTGAAATGGGTCCCATTATCAGACTCAATTCTCTCCGGGGTGCCGTGTCGCCACAGGACTTGTTTTTCAAGGCCCAGGATGGTATTCCGGGCAGTGGCATGAGGTACGGGGTATGTCTCCAGCCATCCAGTACTTCCTTCTACCATGGTAAGTACGTAGCGCTTGCCCTGGCGGGTTTTGGGGAGCGTGATGTAGTCAACTTGCCAGGCTTCCCCATACCTGTACTTTGACCACCGTCCACCATACCATAGAGGCTTCACCCGCTTGGCCTGCTTGATGGCAGCACATGTCTCACAGTCATGGATGACCTGTGAGACAATGTCCTTGGTTAAGTCCACCCCTCGGTCCTGAGCCCATCTGTATGTTGCATCTCTCCCCTGGTGACCGGAGGCGTCATGGGCCCATCGAGCCAGAAATAATTCTCCTTTATGTTGCCAATCCAGATCCACCTGAGAGACTTTAATCCTGGCAGCTCGGTCCGCCTGCTCGTTGTTGCGATGCTCCTCATTAGCCCGTTTCTTGCGTACGTGAGCGTCTACGTGACCAACCTTCACACTCAGCTTCTCTACCCGGCCAGCGATGTCCTGCCACATCTCCGCCGCCCAGATGGGTTTCCCTTGGCGCTCCCAGTTGGCCTTTCTCCATCGCTCTAGCCATCCCCACAGAGCATTGGCCACCATCCATGAGTCAGTGTAGATATAGAGTCTTGGCCACTTCTCTCGTTCAGCTATATCCAAAGCCAACTGAACGGCTTTAAGCTCTGCGAACTGACTTGACCCACCTTGTCCTTCGGTTGCTTCTGCAACTCGCCGTGTGGGACTCCACACGGCTGCCTTCCATTTTCGGTTTGTCCCTACAATGCGGCAGGAGCCATCCGTGAAGAGCGCATATCGTCTTTCATCTGCTGGTAGCTTGTCATATGGTGGGGCCTCCTCAGCCCGTGTCACCTGCTCCTCTTCTTCTTCAGAGGATAGTCCGAAACTCTCACCTTCGGGCCAATCGGTGATAATTTCCAGAATCCCAGGGCGATTAGGATTCCCTATCCGGGTTCGTTGTGTGATCAGAGCGATCCACTTACTCCATGTGGCATCGGTGGCGTGATGTGTAGCAGGAACTCTCCCCTTGAACATCCAGCCCAGCACTGGTAGTCGGGGTGCCAGGAGGAGCTGCGCTTCGGTGCCGATCACTTCTGAGGCAGCTCGAAGTCCTTCATAAGCAGCCAGGATCTCTTTCTCAGTTGGTGTATAGCTGGCTTCAGATCCTTTGTATCCCCGACTCCAGAATCCCAGCGGTCGTCCTCGGGTCTCCCCAGGCACTTTCTGCCAGAGGCTCCAAGAAGGGCCATTCTTCCCGGCTGCAGTGTAGAGCACGTTCTTCACGTTCTGTCCTGTCCTTACTGGCCCAAGGGCTACCGCATGGGCAATCTCCTGTTTGATTTGTTCAAAGGCCTGTTGTTGTTCAGGGCCCCACTGGAAATCATTTTTCTTCCGTGTCACAAGGTAGAGAGGGCTTACAATTTGACTGTACTCGGGGATATGCATCCTCCAAAAGCCCACAGCGCCTAGGAAAGCCTGTGTTTCCTTCTTGCTGGTTGGTGGGGACATGGCTGCTATTTTGTTAATTACCTCCGTTGGAATTAGGCGACGTCCATCTTGCCACTTCACTCCTAAGAACTGAATTTCCTGAGCAGGTCCCTTGACCTTACTTCGTTTAATGGCAAAACCAGCTCTTAGGAGGATCTGGATTATCTTCTCTCCTTTCTCGAAGACTTCCCCCGCTGTGTTCCCCCATACAATGATGTCATCAATGTACTGTAGATGTTCTGGAGCCTCGCCCTTTTCCAGTGCAGTCTGGATCAGTCCATGGCAAATGCTGGGACTGTGTTTCCAGCCCTGAGGCAGTCGATTCCAGGTGTACTGCACACCTCTCCAAGTGAAAGCAAATTGTGGCCTGCACTCCGCTGCCAAAGGAATGGAGAAGAAGGCGTTGGCAATGTCAATGGTGGCATACCACTTGGCTGCCTTGGACTCCAGCTCGTACTGGAGCTCCAGCATGTCCGGCACAGCAGCACTCAGGGGTGGTGTGACTTCATTGAGTCCACGGTAATCCACCGTCAGCCTCCACTCTCCGCTGGACTTACGCACTGGCCATATAGGGCTATTAAAGGGTGAGCGAGTCTTGCTGACCACCCCCTGGGTCTCCAGTTCACGGATCATCTTATGTATGGGAGTCACAGAGTCTCGGTCGGTGCGGTATTGCCGACGGTGCACGGTTGCTGTGGCTATCGGTACCAATTGTTCTTCAACCTTCAGCAGTCCCACAGCAGAGGGGTCCTCTGAGAGGCCAGGCAAGGTGTTCAACTGTCTAATTTCCTCTGCCTCCACAGTAGCTATGCCAAACGCCCAACGAAGTCCTTTTGGGTCTTTGAAATACCCACTCCTCAGGTAATCTATGCCAAGGATACACGGGGCCTCTGGACCAGTCACGATGGGGTGTCTGTGCCATTCCTTCCCAGTCAGGCTCACTTCAGCTTCCAGTACAGTCAGCTGTTGGGATCCCCCTGTCACCCCAGAAATAGAGATGGATTCTGCCCCTATGTATCTTGATGGCATCAAAGTACATTGTGCGCCGGTGTCAACTAAAGCCTTATATCTTT
>NW_020930174.1:0-2002 GCF_003984885.1 Neopelma chrysocephalum | reverse complement strand
GTCCCTTCAAGAGGATCAGACATATCATCATTCCTGGGCCGTCTGGAGTCTTGCCTACGAGAGACTGGAGCAGCATTCATCCTCAAAGAGTTCCTTGTGGTACTTGTCCCTCTTTTCAATTCACATACCCGGGCTGCTAAGGAAGAGGTGGGTTTCCCATCCCACTTCCTCATATCTTCTCCGTGCTCTTGGAGGTAAAACCATAGATTGCCACGTGGAGTGTACCCTCTCTCCTTAGCTGGGGGACGCTGGCTCCTGATAGCAGAGACCCTTGTTTGTCCTGGCGAGGTATGGAAGATCCCTTCCTTAATTTCTTCTCTTAGCCTCTGGTGTCCTTCTTCAATCTTCTCTTCCAGGCTTCGGACATGTTCAGCCAGTTTGGTTTCCACCGATGAGACGTGGGCTCGTAATGGGGCGGTGACAGTGTCTTCATAAATCCTGAGTTTGCTGACCAATGCACCAACCTTGTCCTCTCCCTCCCTCCATTGCAGCGTTGCTAGGTAGCGGGAATACATTTCTGGCCCGAGTCGTGCAAACTTCAACCACATCTGGGATGTGCACTGTACACCATCTGGACTTTTAGGAAATCTTTCGTCCTCTGAAAAGATTATCTCCAGTACAGCCAATTCTCTCAAGCACCGGATACCTTGTTCCATCGTGTTCCACTGTCCTTGCTGTACGTGGAGGTCCTCCTTGCAAAGGTATCTCTCCCTTACACTGGACAACAGTCGCCGCCAGAGGCTGAGAGTTTCCTGCCTTCTTCCAATCCCCTGATCAATGATGACATCTCGAGACAGGGATCCCAGTTGCCTTGCTTCACTTCCATCTAGAATTGTGTCGTTAGCGGCGGCATCCCAGATTCGGAGCAGCCAGGTCAGGATGGACTCGTTCGCCTGTCGTGTGAACTCTCTCCGAAGCTCACGTAGCTCACCCAGGGATAGGGACCGAGTGATTATTTCTGGCTCTGTCTCCTCCGGTGGATGTGAAGGTCCTGCCTCTTCGTCATCATTTGCTATGCGGACTGATTTGGTCTTCGATTTCCTTTTCTGGACAGGGGCGACTGCTATTGGTTTCTGTTGTCCTTCTGGCTCCTCGATGGTTTGTGTGGGCATGGTGCCAGTTGATTTATTTCTTACTCCCTCCGACTCAGCTGTAGTTTGTGTGGACGTGGTGCCAGTTGATTTGCTCCTTCTCTCCTCCCCCTGGCAGTGCTGTACCATGTCAAGCAGTGCCCGGTAAGCAGTGGCCAGGGCCCAGCAGGTTGCTGTGAGCTGACCATCTCTGGAGCTGCCAGAGCATTTTTCCTTTATCAGTTTTATCATGCTGACAGGATCCTGCAGTTGTTCAGGGGTGAATTTCCAGATCATGGGAGGAGAAAACTTCTCCAAATACTGGCCGATGTCCTCCCACTTCCCGTGCCACTCAGCGTTATCCATTCCCAGGACAGGCGTCCAAACAGCCTCCCTAGAAGGCCCTGTTCTGACCCTAAGCATGGTGTAAACAGTACAGAGCAGACAGAGCAGCAGACAGAGCAACACTAACAATAACATTATGCCGTCCTTAGCATCAAAAGGAAAATCAATATTTTCAAAAACTGTTGTACCAGGTCTGAAGGGAAAGAAGGAGGTGAGAGGCTGGAAACCACCATTCCCCACTGTTCCCCCAAGGGGCTGGGTGCAATTTTTAATGAGGCCCCAGAGGTAGCAACCTAAACCAGGACAGGTAAACAGGACTGAATACACATTTACAATGAAACTCATTGCTTCTGAGGTTATGATGACATAAACATAGTATACTAGTAAAGCAATTTGGATCCCTCTCCCTGGTCTTAAAGAGAGCATTAAAAACGGCAAATAGTACCCCATTTGTGGAAATATGAACATGCTCAGATAAAACACCCACGTGAATGCACCAAACAACATGTTGATCGGGGAGTTTCTGTATCCAAATACACAGATGCTTAAAATGAAATTGTGATTCTGACTTCTCTCTCTCTGCCCCA
>NW_020930173.1:0-448 GCF_003984885.1 Neopelma chrysocephalum | reverse complement strand
CCTGGCCTTGGACACTTCCAGGGATCCAGGGGCAGCCACAGCTTCTCTGGGCAACCTGGGCCAGGGCCTCCCCACCCTCACAGGGAACAAATTCCCAATATCTCACCTTCTCCATAGGCAGGTGTCTGTCTAGAGGGGAATTTCTGCCTCCCTTCTCCTCTCCAGTGCCCACCAGAGCCAGGCCAAACGCTCTTCCATGCCCATCTCCCAGTTCTCACTTTGGGAACGCTCCTCCAAAGCATTCCCAAGCCCTGGTGCAGTTCCCAATTCACAAACAAAAATACTGAAAGAAAAGCTTGGCTTCACTTTTAAAATTAAATTTTTAAATTGAAACCCCCAAGATTTGTGCTATGTCTGCATATCAACTTCCACCAGCCCAGGCTGCTCCAAGCCCCGTCCAGCCTGGCCTTGGACACTTCCAGGGATCCAGGGGCAGCCACAGCTTCTC
>NW_020930172.1:0-343 GCF_003984885.1 Neopelma chrysocephalum | reverse complement strand
CTCTTTTTTCCTTCTTTTTTCTTTTTTGATTTTTTCTTTTGCTTTTTTATTAATTTTTATTTATATTATTTATTTTTATTTTTTTCTTTCACTTTTTCTTCTTTCATTTCTATTCATTTCTTTCATGTTTTTCTTATCCTTTCCCTTTCCTTTGCCATTTCCCTATTCCTTTTCCCTTCCCCTTCTCTCTCCCCCTTTCCCCCTTCCTTTTCCCCTCCCTTTTCACCTTTCTCTTCCCCTTCCTTTCCCCCTTACCTTTCCCCTTCCCCTTCCCTTCCCCTTCCCTTTCCTTCCCTTTCCCACTCCCTTCCTTTCTCTTTCCCTTCCCTTTCCCTTCCTTTTC
>NW_020930171.1:0-896 GCF_003984885.1 Neopelma chrysocephalum | reverse complement strand
CCCAAAAAACCCTCTTCCAAACTCTTTGTGTACTATGAAAAATAATCTTAGAGTTTTAGAAAGGTAGATAGCAGTAACACTGCCTGGAACTCCTAGGTGGGTTTTGTTGGGTAATTGGGTTGAAAGGATTTCTCTGAAGGGTTTTTATGATCGTGGTGAATCATATAATCCAGAGAAATGCCTTAGTTGGTAACTCTGTGTATTTGCTTCACATTTTGTATATACCTGATTTTATTATTAAATATAGTAAAACACTACAATTCTGGTTTGAGAAGCACCCTGGTGTACGTGCAAAAGATCCTTACCCTGTAAAATGAAGAGCAACATATCTGCTGAAGCCTTTCTTACAGGAAAATCCTACACTTTGTTTCTAGCTGCAAAATAATCATGTGCTGAAGTATTTTTAGGATATTTTGACACTTCCTCTTCTACTGAATGGACAAGTTTCAGTTTACCAGTACATTTACCTGTGTGCCCAAGTCCTGTGGAAGCCAACTGGGGTTTATGCTCTGAGACGAGGGTGCAATTCCCACAGGTAAATGTACTGGTAAACTGAAACTTGTCCATTCAGTAGAAGAGGAAGTGTCAAAATATCCTAAAAATACTTCAGCACATGATTATTTTGCAGCTAGAAACAAAGTGTAGGATTTTCCTGTAAGAAAGGCTTCAGCAGATATGTTGCTCTTCATTTTACAGGGTAAGGATCTTTTGCACGTACACCAGGGTGCTTCTCAAACCAGAATTGTAGTGTTTTACTATATTTAATAATAAAATCAGGTATATACAAAATGTGAAGCAAATACACAGAGTTACCAACTAAGGCATTTCTCTGGATTATATGATTCACCACGATCATAAAAACCCTTCAGAGAAATCCTTTCAACCCAATTACCCAA
>NW_020930170.1:0-1356 GCF_003984885.1 Neopelma chrysocephalum | reverse complement strand
TGCCTCCCAGGGATCCTGCCCTGCCTCCCAGGGATCCTGCCCTGCCTTCCAGGGATCCTGTGCCACTTCCTGGGATCCTGCCCTGCCCAGCTCCCCACAGGGGTCCCTGCCCACATCCCTCCCTCCTGCCTCTGTCACTGCCTGCATCCCTGCCTCCTGCCTCCATCTCTCCTGCCTCTTGTCCCCATCCCTGCCTCCCTCCCTCTCTGCCAGATGGGCAGGGCTCTGGTTCTGCTCACCCACTCAGAGAAGCAAACTGGGGGTGGTGGGAGCAGTGGGATCCAGTATAAAACCATCCCCCTGCTCCAGAGCTTTGAGTGCTCCGGGGTGACAGCCCCCAGGGACGTGTGGGGAGATCCCAGCAGCCAGCCCGACCTCGGCACTGCTGCCAGGCTGGCACGGGGCTGCCCACCTGAGCTGGGGTGCCCGTGGGAGCTGACCTGTGAGGTACCTCAGGGGTACCCCAGCCCCCCCAGCCCCTCGCCCCCAGCCACTCTCCGTGCACGGGGACCTCTGGAATTACAGGTTCTGTGGTACAAACCAGGCTTTGACAGCAGCCCAGGCAGGGGGATTGATTTCTTGCTTTATTTTAAGTGCAGCTAATCTAATAGGTAATTTATTTAAATTGATAGGGCAGAGAGAAATTACGTTTTCTCTCATCTCCAAAAGGATTCCACCGTGTCAGGTGACCCGGGTGAGCTGCGGAGCTGGGCTGGGGGTCCCGATGCCTCCCAATAGCTGCCTTGATCAGCTTGTCATATTTTTCAATTCATTACAGCCATTTTAGCAAACAACCACTATGGATTTTTTGTTAAAACAGCTCTTGCTGCGTTAGCCATGTGTGAGCTGGTACCTGCCTTAACCACTCACAGTGAAGCTTTCCCTCCGGGAAGGGGTCAGGGCTCCCTACAGACACCCAGCAGAGCAGGGAGAGGGGGTGAGGGGTCCCCCAGTGCAGGCAGCCCAGCCCAGGGGTTCATCCTGCCACCACAGCCTGTCATTGAAGCCTTTCTGGGATGTGCTGTGGGATGCTCAGAGCCATCAGCCACTTGCACATCAGAGCAGCAAGGGGAGGGAGCACCCCCAGGCTGAGCGTGTGGCTCTGACACCTTTGGGAATCACCTTTAGTGCTCTCCATGGCCGAGCTGGGGCACAGGGGCTCCCGCAAACAGACTCCAGCAAACAGCCCTGAGCGTTTTCCCAGGAAGGCAGGCTCATCTCCAGGCTGCAGCCCCAGCTAAGGAGGGGAATTTGGAGGTGTCAGGGGCACCACTGCAGCTGCACCGAGCTCTGTGGATCTGATTCTGCGATCAGGGGCATCAGAAATGCAACTTGTTGCCTATTTCCCAGAGTAAT
>NW_020930169.1:0-2124 GCF_003984885.1 Neopelma chrysocephalum | reverse complement strand
CCTGCCCTGCCTCCCAGGGATCCTGCCCTGCCTCCCAGGGATCCTGCGCCACTTCCTGGGATCCTGCCCTGCCCAGCTCCCCACAGGGGTCCCTGCCCACATCCCTCCCTCCTGCCTCTGTCACTGCCTGCATCCCTGCCTCCTGCCTCCATCTCTCCTGCCTCTTGTCCCCATCCCTGCCTCCATCCCTCTCTGCCAGATGGGCAGGGCTCTGGTTCTGCTCACCCACTCAGAGAAGCAAACTGGGGGTGGTGGGAGCAGTGGGATCCAGCATAAAACCATCCCCCTGCTCCAGAGCTTTGAGTGCTCCGAGGTGACAGCCCCCAGGGACGTGTGGGGAGATCCCAGCAGGCAGCCCGACCTCGGCACTGCTGCCAGGCTGGCACGGGGCTGCCCACACGAGCTGGGGTGCCTGTGGGAGCTGACCTGTGAGGTACCTCAGGGGTACCCCAGCCCCCCCAGCCCCTCACCCCCGGCCGCTCTCCGTGCACGGGGACCTCTGGCAATTACAGGTTCTGTGGTACAAACCAGGCTTTGACAGCAGCCCAGGCAGGGGGATTGATTTCTTGCTTTATTTTAAGTGCAGCTAATCTAATAGGTAATTTATTTAAATTGATAGGGCAGAGAGAAATTACGTTTTCTCTCATCTCCAAAAGGATTCCACCGTGTCAGGTGACCCGGGTGAGCTGCAGAGCTGGGCTGGGGGTCCCGATGCCTCCCAATAGCTGCCTTGATCAGCTTGTCATATTTTTCAATTCATTACAGCCATTTTAGCAAACAACCACTATGGATTTTTTGTTAAAACAGCTCTTGCTGCGTTAGCCATGTGTGAGCTGGTACCTGCCTTAACCACTCACAGTAAACCTTTCCCTCCAGGAAGGGGTCAGGGCTCCCCACAGACCCCCAGCTGAGCAGGGAGAGGGGGTGAGGGGTCCCCCAGTGCAGGCAGCCCAGCCCAGGGGTTCATCCTGCCACCACAGCCTGTCATTGAAGCCTTTCTGGGATGTGCTGTGGGATGCTCAGAGCCACCAGCCCCTTGCACATCAGAGCAGCAAGGGGAGGGAGCACCCCCAGGCTGAGTGTGTGGCTCTAACAGCTTTGGGAATCACCTTTAGTGCTCTCCATGGCTGAGCTGGGGCACAGGGGCTCCCCCAAACAGGCTCCAGCAAACACCCCTGAGCGTTTTCCCAGGAAGGCAGGCTCATCTCCAGGCTGCAGCCCTAGCTAAGGAGGGGAATTTGGAGGTGTCAGGGGCACCAGTGACAGCTGGCACGGGCAAAAGCTCCTGCTGTGCCAGGGCTGCACCCTTGACAGGGCATTCCCAGTACAGGGCTGTTTCTCTGCCAGTTCCACCGTGGGGATGTGGGTGAGCTCCCTCTTCACCGAGGGGACGGGTACAGCCCTGGCTTATCTGGGGGATCACACCACCTCTCCTGGCAGAAGGGCAATGCCTGCCCTGCCCACCCATCCACAGGAGCCCCCAGCTGCACGGGCAGCCCCCCCCCAGGGCCGGGCCAGCCCCACGCTCCCACCCCACAGCGCTGCCTCGCACGTCCCAGCGCTCCCTGCCCACAACAACTCCAATAACGAGTAAATCGCTGTCATTCCGTGCCCAGCTCTTCTGATCCATCCTGAGGAGGACCTTCCCCTCACTGCCTCAAAGTCACAGGGTGGAGGGACACTTCCTGCAGACACAGAGCCCCGGGGAAGAGGACGGGCCCTGGGAAGGCTGCGGGGTGGGGGGTGATCTCTCCCTCTGGGTCCCCCAGGAAGCCCTGCAAGCTGTGTCTGTGACCCCAGTAAGAGGCAATAAATAGGGATGGAGCAGCGGGGCCGAGGAGGGGCATTAAGCCCTTGGTGGAGGCTCCTCAGCATCTCTGTCACTGCCCAGGCTCTGCACCCAGCCCAGGCTCTGCACCACCACCAGTGATCCTGCAGAGCCTCCCCAGCCCCCAGGAAGAGCCAGCCCAGGGCTCCTGGTGAGACCCAGGTTCATATCAGGTGCTGCTCAGTGTCTCACGTTGGCTGCAGGTGGTCCCACCACGGCTGCACCGAGCTCTGTGGATCTGATTCTGCAATCAGGGGCATCAGAAATGCAACTTGTTGCCTATTTCCCAGAGTAAT
>NW_020930168.1:0-1205 GCF_003984885.1 Neopelma chrysocephalum | reverse complement strand
GGGCAGTGAGGGGATGGGCAGTGAGGGGATGGGCAGTGAGGGGATGGACAGTGTGGGGATGGGCAGTGAGGGGATGGACAGTGGGCAGTGTGGGATGGGCAGTATGGGGATGGGCAGTGAGGGGATGGGCAGTGTGGGGATGCTCGGGGAGAGCAGCCGGGGGGGCAGGAGCTGCAGAGCGCCAGGGGAGCGCTGCCGTAAGTGCTTTCATAACCCTCAGCCAGAGTGATTTTCTGAGGCATAAGTGATGGAGGTAAATAGGATTATCTCACAAAAGGGACCAGCGAAATAATAAACATCCTCATCCAGCCTGGCAGATGAGTGGGGGTGCGGGGGCAGCTCCTAGCGGGGCCGTGGGAGCGTCGCCCGCAGAGCCCGTTCTGGAGGACGGGGCTGAACACGAGCCCTTGGCATGTGGGGAAGCTGCTTCTCTGCTTCTCGGGACCTGGCCCGACCGTCCAGCTCCTTGGGAGTGCAAAGCTGTGGCTTTTTGGGACCTGGCCCGACCGTCCAGCTCCTTGTGAGTGCAAAGCTGTGGCCGTGCGGGGTGAAGTGGTGTGAGGGTGTATTTGCTGTGAGTCCTGCGGGAGGGCTCAGGGGTGGGTGCTCAGCAGCCTGCAGGTACCTGGAGGTGGCACTGCCAAGGTGCTGGGGCAGGGTGGGCGCAGGGACCAAACCCCTGGCGCTCGGTGCAGTGAAGCAGCACGTGCCCAGGTGAGGGGATGGCATCAGGGTGGGACCACACGCGGGGAGAGGGGGCAGGTCGCCAGCCTGCATCCCCCGGGAGGAGGTTGGGACCCACCGGGCTGGGCTGTGCCCTGCCAGCTGCCACCGAGGGCTCTGGCTTTTCCTGCTGCATCCTCCTCCATCCCAGAGCCCTGCACAGCCCCCGTCAGCTGGTTCTGACAGAGCCCTGCACATCTCAGCTGTGTGGGGAGGGGGAGCAGAGTGCTGGGAGACCCCTCCAACAGGCAGGAGACAGCAGAGTGGGTCTGACTGGGAGAAACAGAGCGATGGCAGGTCCAAGGGGTTGCAGTGGCCACTGGCAGGGGACACACTGCTGCTGCCACAGGGATCTCCTCGGGACGCTGCAGTTCTGAAGGCACAAAAGTCCTCCCTGACTTTGTTAAGGTGACAGACTGAGTCTCCTCGGGCAGCGAGAGGCCCTTTATCTGCATTAACAGGCTGAGATCTGATGGGAAAGA
>NW_020930167.1:0-1046 GCF_003984885.1 Neopelma chrysocephalum | reverse complement strand
TGAGGGGATGGGCAGTGAGGGGATGGGCAGTGAGGGGATGGGCAGTGGGCAGTGAGGGGATGGGCAGTGGGCAGTGAGGGGATGGGCAGTGTGAGGATGGGCAGTGAGGGGATGGGCAGTGTGAGGATGGGCAGTGTGGGGATAGGCAGAGTGGGGATGGGCAGTGAGGGGATGGGCAGTGAGGGGCTGGGCAGTGAGGGGCTGGGCAGTGGGCAGTGAGGGGATGGGCAGTGTGGGAATGGGCAGTGTGGGGATGCTCGGGGGGAGCAGCCGGGGGGGCAGGAGCTGCAGAGCGCCAGGGGAGCGCTGCCGTAAGTGCTTTCATAACCCTCAGCCAGAGTGATTTTCTGAGGCATAAGTGATGGAGGTAAATAGGATTATCTCACAAAAGGGACCAGCGAAATAATAAACATCCTCATCCAGCCTGGCAGATGAGTGGGGTGCGGGGGCAGCTCCGAGCGGGGCCGTGGGAGCGTCGCCCGCAGAGCCCGTTCTGGAGGACGGGGCTGAACACGAGCCCTGGGCACGTGGGGAAGCTGCTTCTTGGGACCTGGCCCGACCGTCCAGCTCCTTGTGAGTGCAAAGCTGTGGCTTTTTGGGACCTGGCCCGACCACCCAGCTCCTTGTGAGTGCAAAGCTGTGGCTGTGCGGGGTGAAGTGGTGTGAGGGTGTATTTGCTGTGAGTCCTGTGGGAGGGCTCGGGGG
The DNA here is from genome assembly GCF_003984885.1 of Neopelma chrysocephalum. Lineage (NCBI taxonomy): Eukaryota > Metazoa > Chordata > Aves > Passeriformes > Pipridae > Neopelma > Neopelma chrysocephalum. Next base: position 341 of record NW_020930167.1, on the reverse strand, counting down.
GTGGGTGCTCAGCAGCCTGCAGGTACCCGGAGGTGCCACTGCCAGGGAGCTGCGTGGGGAGCAGAGTGCTGGGAGACCCTTCCAACAGGCAGGAGACAGCAGAGTGGGTCTGACTGGGAGAAACAGAGAGATGGCAGGTCCAAGGGGTTGCAGTGGCCACTGGCAGGGGACACACTGCTGCTGCCCAGTGGCTGCCTGCGCTCCACAGGGATCTCCTCAGGATGCTGCAGTTCCGAAGGCACAAAAGTCCTCCCTGACTTTGTTAAGGTGACAGACTGAGTCTCCTCGGGCAGGGAGAGGCCCTTTATCTGCATTAACAGGCTGAGATCTGATGGGAAAGA
>NW_020930166.1:0-335 GCF_003984885.1 Neopelma chrysocephalum | reverse complement strand
ATGGGTGTTATGGGAAGTTCCATCCTGTTCCATCCTCAATCCCACATGGCTGGGCATGGTGGGAAGTTCCATCCTGGATCCCACGTGGCTGGGTGTGGTGGTAAATTCCTCAATGGCTGGGTGTGCTGGTAAATTCCATCCTCAATTCCACATGGCTGGGGGTCATAGGAAGTTCCATCCATCCTCAGTCCCAGATGGATGGGTGTCCTGGTAAATTCCATCCTCAGTCCCACGTGGATGTGCATCATGGGAAGCTCCATCCTATTCCATCCTCAATCCCACATAGCCGGGTGTTGCGGGAAATTCCATCCTCAGTTCCACGTGGTGAGGGGTCA
>NW_020930165.1:743-950 GCF_003984885.1 Neopelma chrysocephalum | reverse complement strand
TGTTATAGGTTAGAAATCCGAGAAGGGGAATTTTTTTTCTTCCCCCTGTCCCCCACTGTAGGAGAGACGGAGTTTGAATGGAAGAAGGGAGTCAATTAGCCTTACAAAAGAACTGGCTGGCCAGGCTGCATTCCTAGCTAATGGCCCATCAGAGGCTGGGGGGAGAGGGGAGGAGTTTTGGGAGGGGGTTGCTGGCTCTGCTGGGGG
>NW_020930165.1:0-643 GCF_003984885.1 Neopelma chrysocephalum | reverse complement strand
GGGGGGGGGGGGGAAGAGAGGCAGACGACTGAGTTCTCTTTCTGGGACGGAGACGGGGGTCTGTGTGCAGGCATTTGGAGAGAAGGCCTGGAAGTCTGTCTTTCTGGCTTCTCGTCCTGGTCAGCCCTGACTGCTGACCTCAACTTGCCTGCGAGCTGTCTTTTGTCTCCAGCCCGGACCTGCTGAGTTTTCATCGGAGAGTCTCTGTGCTCGCTGGGAGAAAAGGAGGAGCTTTAGGGCGCCATCATGTGAGAACAACAGTGAGTCCTGTTTGGGGTGAACTGCTTTCCTTTCCCCTTCCTTCCATTGGGGGAAGGGCCCCCCATCTTCTTTTCGGTTTCTCCCGCCACCCAAGACCACCTCCCCCGACCCCTCTCCCCGCGCGTAGTTACTGCCAGAGCCCAACAGCGCCTCCTGCAGGCCATGACAGAGTACTGCAGGCTCTGCACCTCCAGTGATACAACAACGCCCTCTGCAGGCCACGACGGAGTACTGCAGGGTCTGCACCTCCAGCCATCTAACAGTGTCCCCTGCAGGCCACGATTGGGACTGCGCTAAAAGAGAAGTATTCAGACCTTTTTCTTTTGTTTGAAGGGGACTTTTGGGTACAGGACTATTGCCTAGGTTTTTTTTGTGTTCTGTT
>NW_020930164.1:0-10659 GCF_003984885.1 Neopelma chrysocephalum | reverse complement strand
GACTTTTGGGTACAGGACTATTGCCTAGGTTTTTTTTGTGTTCTGTTGCTGTTCTTGCCAACATCTTTTTATAATATCTTTTTATAAAGGGTTGTTATTTCTTCTGTTTTTTCCACACTTCCTTGATTAAAACCCCTTAATTTTGAATTCACAATTGCTGAGAGAGAGGAGTTTGGTTTGTCTCAAACTCATCCTCTTAAGCAAACTTTTCAGTCTCTTCAAACTGAGACATTTTTTGGTGCCCAATGTGGGGCCTGGAAAGCGGAAAGGTGGAAAAAGAATAACTACCCTTTGTGTGAGTTACACGCGTTTTTAACTCCTTGTGTGATTGACACACGTTTTGAACCTGTAAGCATCATGATGCTAGGGGTTGTTGCTTTCCTCTGGCATATAACCATGCCAAGATACCTGTCACACCTGTCAATGTGTTTCAGTTCAGATACTAGTACTCTCATTGCGATAAGTACCTTTGAGTTTGTGCATTGGGTTTATGATGCAGCAAACTCAGCACCTGTGATTTTCATTCGGAATATGTCCTCAAGAATGAACTACTGTTTGCCGCGGTCCGAAAGGGGGGAGGGGAATGGGGCCGCGACACAGCACGGGTCAGGGACACAAAGGTGGGATGCAGGTAGAGGGTTTATTCCAGCGCGCACACGGGTTTTATCAGCTCTGGAGGGGAAAGGGCCAGAACATAGGGTGGAGCATGAGACAGACAAGCAGGGGAACAAACCAGGATAGAGACACAGGCAAAAGGGGGAGGAGTGGGGGAAGCAGGGAGCAGGCAGCAGGCAAACTCATGGCAAGCCTGGGCATGACCAGGTTGTGCACTGTGTAGTGTGAATACAATGAAACCACATAATAACAGTAAAGTCCATATGATAACTGTAAGGTCCATATAATAAAGTCCTGCCAATTGCTGTATGCTTTTCTCCACGCCTGGAACTGTTCCCATCCTGAATCTTGCTCCTTCACATCTCACCCTTTCTTAGTTTGAAAATGTCTGTTGTGATAGTCCTTCTTGCAGCATGCTGTGACACAAGAAATAGTTAATAACAATACAAACAGAGAAAGCAAAATTTCCAAGAAAGTTAAAAAAGGGTTTGTTTAAATGGACTTGGGGGAGGACAGATCTGCATCTTCTAAATCAGTTTGGACAGCTGCATCTGCTGAGTGACTCCCCCCTTAAAAAATTGTTTCCAGCCCAAGATGCCACTGCTCCATGGTGTCTAAAAGCTTGGTGATAGTGGTCTTCTGTGGACTACGAGATCCTGCGGAAGGGATGGGTTATGCAGGATGGGACGCAGTTGAGGGGGTGTTTGTGTTAACACAGCACCCCTGGAGCTTGCTGCCTTGTTTCCTGACAGTTCACAGGTGCACTGTTTAAGATCTGGCATTGAATTAAAAGTCACTTTTCCCCTTAAGTCGGATGATTTTTTCGGGGGCAGCAGTTCTCCGTAGATGTTAGTGAGGGAGCGGCAATCCTTAGTCCAGTGTCTGCCTTTGCCACATCGCTTGCACGGTGTCTTTGGAAGTTCAGATTTTGTGGTTAATTGTGGGCAGTTCTTTTTAATATGTCCTGTCTCACCACAGTGAAAACAGGTTTGTGGACCGGCTAAGACTGCAGCTATCAGCCTTGCTTTGTGAGACTCAGACCCCATGTTCTTACAAGCTTCTATCATCTCCAGAAGTGTGGGATCTTTTAGCATTTTTAAGGCTTGTTGGCAATCCTCATTAGCCTTTTCAATCACAAGTTTATTAAACAGAATGTCTTGGCTTTCCTTTTGCTGGACTTGCTGTGCTATAGCTTCCCTTAGCCGGGTTATAAAGTCCACAAACAGTTCTGTTGGGCCCTGATGAATTAGGGTGAATGAGGGTGTTTGGACATGCATCAGCAACCTTTTTAAAGGCCTCCATTGCCAGTTCTTTTGTAATGTCCAGATATTTTAAATCCACAAGAGCCTGGTCTTGTCGGTTCGCATAGTTGCCCTCTCCATACAACATATCAATAGCATTGCTTACAGGAATACCACACCTTTCCATCTTTTCATTGACATATTTAATTATAAGACGTTTCCATTCCGCTTCAAAAACTGATGCCTGCACAGTCGATAACAGTCCATTAATTACCGCTTTGATATCATACGGTATTAAACGGCAGGCGAGGAAAAACGATTCAAAAAGTCCAACGGTATAAGGTGAACCTAAACCGTACTCTACAATCGCTTTTTTGATGTCCCTCAATATAGGGTAAGACACCGGATGCTATCCAGGGGCACAACCTTCCTCTAGGTAAATTGGAAAAGCTTTTAAAAACTCAGCGTCTTTAGCCTGCGCAGCCTCTGTCCTAAAGGCTTTCCAAATACCATTATGGGGCAGGGGTGTCTTTGCCGTCCGGCAGCTGCAGGGGGCTTTGGTAACAAAGGTTTCATGCGGGCAACCATCTCCCCTGATGTTATTGTCGGAAGAGGCCCCGGCCCCACTGCGGGCCACGCGCCGGGCCCGGCTCCTGCACCCGCCGCGCCTGGAGCTGCCCCTATCCCGGGAGGGCGATGATGTGGGGGTAGAGGCGGTGCTGGAGGGAGAGGGCGTTCTGGTGGGAGGGTCCGTGGGCGTGCCGGGGGCATAGGAGGTCGGGCGCGGAGGTGGGCTGGAGGGTGGTGCCGACCGGGATCGCACAGGCGGGTTGGGGGGTGGGACCAACGGGGCACGCGCGAAATCTTTGCACGCTGTTTCTCCAGGCGGCGCCCGGTCCCGCGTTCGCCCCTCGCGCTCCTTGGCCCCGTGCGCGCGCACACCACCGCCTAGCTTGCTGACGCCATGATGCAAAAATCACTGGTATTCCGCACTTTGTTTCTCCCTCCCGCCGTCTGCGCTCTCACTTCCTCCCCCGCCGTTCCGGGACCTTCGGGGTTTGTCCTTTTCCAGGGATTTGGGCTCGTATTTTTTGGATTTTTACTTGGATTCTTGGAGATTTTCATTTGAACTGGTTATTTGGTGTTGTAGCACCATCAGAATCAATCTCCAGGCGATTAATGCCTCAGTAGCAGTTTTGTCTCCCCTCTCTTTCGCTTTCCAGATATTGTATCCAATTTTCTCCCAGTCTTTTGAAGACATGCTGTCGGAGACTGTTTCCCCTCTGTTTTCAAGCCATTTAGCAAGGGCTTTTGCAGATTTTTTGTCTAAGGGGTGTCCCTTTTCCAAAATAAAGTCTTTAAGCTTGTGGTACACGAATTTTTGAGGGGTAGATAGCGAGAGGCCCATGTTTTTTGAGTTACTTAGGCTTCCGTTAGTCTGCAGTTGATTTTGAAAATTTTGTGAGGGTGGGAGATGGGATTAGAGATTTTTCCCAGTGCTCACCGTTTTCCGGTGCGGTGGCTGTCTTGCCGTGATTCTGGAGTTCAGCCGGGAAGGACCAGCAGGATGAAAACGCTTCTCTCCACGTCGTCTGAGCCCTTGTGGCGTGTGGGAGGTTTTGTAAGATAAAAACCTCTACCTTTGCCCGACGTTGGGAACCATATGCCGCGGTCTGAAAGGGGGGAGGGGAATGGGACCTCGACACAGCACGGGTCAGGGACACAAAGGTGGGATGCAGGTAGAGGGTTTATTCCAGCGCGCACATGGGTTTTATCAGCTCCGGAGGGGAAAGGGCCAGAACATAGGGCAGAGCATGAGACAGACAAGCAGGGGAACAAACCAGGATAGAGACACAGGCAAAAGGGGGAGGAGTGGGGGAAGCAGGGAGCAGGCAGCAGGCAAACTCATGGCAAGCCTGGGCATGACCAGGTTGTGCACTGTGTAGTGTGAATACAATGAAATCACATAATAACAGTAAAGTCCATATGATAACTGTAAGGTCCATATAATAAAGTCCTGCCAATTGCTGTATGCTTTTCTCCACGCCTGGAACTGTTCCCATCCTGAATCTTGCTCCTTCACAACTGTTCTAGCCTGAGCTGTTTCCTCTGGGGTTTTAAGGATAATAGCACCCATTCCTATGGAGAAACACAGGGGAATGTATTTGCCCAACCCTTTATTCAGTTTCCCTTTGGATACAATTCAATGGCCTCTGGGAAGTTTAAATCCTCTTTAGATGCCAGAGGCATTTTACTTGTTGGGCTTTCTATCCTAGTTTGTGCCATTATAGTATACCTAATATACGAAGCCAAGGTCAAGAATTACCGAGAAGGCGTCCAGGAGCCTGCCCCAGGGATAGAAAACCTCGAGTGGCATGGATTATGGGAGGAGATGGGTAAATTCTTAGAAAGTTACTCAGCTCCCACAACATGGAAGCTCACCCTTGAACAACTCTTGAACCCTACAAAAATAATGAAAGCCGTGAGGGAGAGAGGTCATGATGGATCCATGGAGAGGCAGTTGGCAGCTGCATGTGGGGTTTTGACCATTGCCTACCAGAAGTTGCTCGGTATGGTGCAGCACTTCCAGGGAAAAGGAAAAGATGAAAACAAAATGCCTAATACCAAGGTGACTCAGGATAAGGCCAAATCAAAGGGGCAGACCAAGCCAATGGAGGTTGCCCCTATCCAAAAGAAGAAATATAAAACCAAATCAGTTCACCCAGTTGACGATGATGGGGAGACAGGACCCTCACAGGCAGCTGGTCCAGAACCAGAAATCATCACTGAGTCTTGAGGTCTATTGCCCAGGATGTGGGTATTGAGGAGACGTTTGTGAGGGAATCGAAGTCCCTGTCTCTCTGGGCACGGTTTTTGGATGGTGTGAGGGAGAGGTTCATCTACAGAGATTCCTTGCAGGTCGATCATTATACCACCGGCTGGAAGACCATAGAAGAAGGGATCCTATGCCTGAGGGAGATGGCACTGCTGGAAGTATTGTTTGGAGGGACTGGGCAACCCACCAACGATCCTGACAAGGTTAAGTGTACACCCCAGATGTGGTGGAGTTTCACACGTATGGGACCATCCACACATAAAGGTTACCTGACATCATTGCAGGCTGGGGAGAAGCGGGAGCCAGTGATGTCTATAATAAATAAACTTTGGTTGTACAACAGTATGATCAAAGGACCACTACAGGCCCGCATCTCCACTGTAGAGACAATGATTACGGAGCTCAAGGAATTAACTACAGGGTTGAAAGAGAGGATTGAGGGAAACAATTTCCATATGGCCCCAGTGAGAACCAGACACCCCCCAGCTAGAGAGAGCGGACAGACCTCACGAACCAAGTTGTGGTACTTCCTAGCTGACCATGGAGAAGACATGAGATGGTGGGACAGGAAACCTACTCGTGCCCTAGCAGCCCGAGTACAAGAGTTGAAAGAGAAAGTAAAAAGGAAGTCTGTGAAAGTGAGTGCCGTACCAGTATCCTGCAGGCAGGGGTCTGACCCGCTAGAGGATACCTCCCGTCGGTATTCACAAGAGGAAAACAGTGATTGGCAGAATGAAGACCAATGTTAGAGGGGCCCTGCCTCTAGCCAGGTAGAGGCACGGGACAACCGTGTTTATTGGACTGTGTGGATCAGATGGCCTGGCACGTCAGACCCACAAAAATACCAGGCTTTGGTTGATACTGGCGCTCAGTGTACGTTAATGCCCTCAGGACATGTGGGACCAGAGACTATTTCCATTTCTGGGGTGACTGGAGGGTCTCAAGAGTTGACCATGGTGGAAGCTGAGGTGAGCTTGACTGGGAAAGACTGGCAGAAACACCCCATTGTGACTAGTCCAGATGCCACATGTATCCTGGGCATTGACTATCTCAAGAACGGGTACTTCAGGGACCCCAAGGGACATAGATGGACTTTTGGAATAGCTGCTGTGGAGATAGAGGTGGCTAAACAGTTGAACTTGTTACCTGGTCTCTCGGAGAGCCCTTCTGCCGTGGGGTTGTTGAAAGTTGAGGAACAGCAAGTGCCAACTGCCACCACAATAGTGCATCGCTGGCAGTACTGGACAAACCAAGACTCTGTGATCCCCATCCATAAGATGATCCCTGAGCTGGAGAGTCAAGGGGTGATCAGCAAGACCCATTCACCCTTCAACAGTCCCATCTGGCCCATGCGTAAGTCTAACAGAGAATGGAGATTGACTGTGGACTATCGTGGCCTGAATGAAGCCACCCCACCACTGAGTGCTGCTGTTCCAGACATGTTGGAGCTCCATTATGAGCTGGAGTCCAAGACAGCGAGGTCGTACTCCACTCAATCATGGCTAGGCTTCGCGAACGAAGATTTGGGAAGGACTCTACCCACGTTTCTTGCAAGCGCGTTGGTGGCTAAAAAGGCCAATACGAGAAAGGCATGTCCAGTTGCAAAAGACACAGCAAAAAGACTCCTTAGGTGGTATATTCTGCGAGGCTCGATTCTTTCTGCGTTGTCTTTTCTCCTCAAGGGTGATCCTGCGTGCTTTCTCAAAAGCATCAGCAGCGTTATAAATGGTCTGTCTCCAGGTTTCCCGATTGGAGGCCAGAATAGACCAGTTATGGTGATCAATATGCCCAAGGCTGAGATGTTGCTTCAGGGAGTCCTTGTATCTTTTCTTCGGGGCTCCTCTCTTGCGGCAGCCAGTGGCAAGTTCACCGTAAAGCAGGATCTTAGGGAGGCAGTGGTCCTTCATCCTAGAGACGTGCCCTGCCCAACGTAGTTGTGTTCTCAGTAGCATGGCCTCAATACTTGTGATTGCTGCCTGTTCAAGAACAGATGTATTGGTCACATAATCTGACCAGTGGATGTTTAGGATTGTACGGAGGCAGCGTTGATGGAAGCGTTCTAGGAGACGTAGGTGGTGGTGGTAGATGACCCATGATTCGGAGCCATATAAAAGAGAGTAGACAGCACTATGGCTCTGTAAACACTGATCTTGGTACTTTTCTTCAAGTGTTTATTTCGCCAGACTCTTTTATGAAGCTTTCCAAAAGCACTATATGCCTTCGCTAACCTGTTATCTATCTCCCCGTCAATCTTACCATCTGAGGAGATGAGGCTGCCTAAGTAATTAAACTGTTGGACTGATTTGAGCTCTGATTGGCTGATGGTGATGTGGGGATGATGGGGGACTTCCTGAGGTGCAGGTTGATGGAGAACTTCTGTCTTCTTTAAGCTGACTTCCAGCCCAAAGAGCTCAGCAGCATCTGCAAAGCAGGATGTTAAACGCTGCAGGGCTGCTTCTGTGTGGGCAACAAGGGCGGCGTCATCAGCGTAAAGCAGCTCCCGGACAAGATGGTTTAAGGTCTTAGTGTGGGCCTTCAGTCGCCTTAGGTTGAATAGGCTTCCATCAGTACGATATCGAATGTAGATACCATCCTGATCATCGAGGTCTGCCGTGCCCCTTTGGAGCATCATGCTGAAAAAGACTGTGAATAGGGTAGGAGCGAGAACGCAGCCTTGTTTCACACCATTCTTTATTAGAAAGGGCTCAGAAAGTGTGTTGCCATATCTGACTTGGCCGTGCTGATCCTCATGAAGTGAGATGATCATTTTAAGGAACTTGGGGGGACAACCTAAACGTTCCAAAATCTGCCAAAGACCTTTTCTGCTCACAGTATCGAAAGCCTTGGTGAGGTCAACAAAGGTTACATAGAGACCTCTGTTCTGTTCCCTACACTTCTCTTGCAGTTGTCTGAGAACAAATATCATGTCTGTGGTACTCCTGTTGACTCTGAAGCCACACTGACTTTCAGGTAGAATTCCTTCTGCTATAGCAGGTATTAGTCTGTTCAGGAGTATTCTTGCCAGGATTTTGCCAGCAATGGAGAGCAGAGTAATACCACGGTAATTTGAACAGTCTGATTTAGTACCTTTCTGCTTATACAAGGTGATGATGACTGCATCACGAAGGTCTGAAGGTAGTTCGCCTAGTTCCCAACAACGCACCACAAGCTCGTGAAATTTGGTATGGAGTGCAAGGCCCCCATGTTTCCAGACTTCAGATGGAATTCCGTCAACCCCAACTGCCTTGCCGATTTTCACCTGCTGTATGGCCTTGAGGGTTTCTCCTAAAGTGGGGGCAGTCCACTACTGACATCGCAAACGCATTCTTCTCCATTCCCTCAGCAGCAGAGTGTAGGTCACAGTTCGCTTTCACCTGGAGGGGCGTGCAGTACACTTGGAACCAACTGCCCCAGGGGTGGAAACACAGTCCCACCATCTGCCACGGACTGATCCAGGCCACACTAGAGAAGGGTGAGGCTCCAGAACACCTGCAGTACATTGATGACATCATCATATGGGGGGACACAGCAGAGGAGGTTTCTGAGAAAGAAAAGAAAATCATCCAGATCCTCCTGGGAGCCGGGTTTGCCATCAAAAAGAGTAAGGTCAAGGGACCTGCCCGAGAGATCCAGTTCCTGGGGGTAAAATGGCAAGATGGACGTCAGCAGATCCCAACAGAAGTCATCGATAAGATCACAGCAATGACCCCACCGACCAGCAAGAAGGAAACGCAAGCTTTTCTGGGTGCCATAGGTTTCTGGAGGATGCATATCCCGGAGTACAGTCAAATCATAAGTCCTCTCTATCTGGTAACCAGCAAGAAGAATGATTTCCAGTGGGGCCCTGAACAGCAACAAGCATTCAAACAGATTAAACAAGAGATTCCACACGCTGTAGCCCTCGGGCCAGTCAGGACGGGAACAGATGTGAAAAATGTACTCTATTCTGCAGCTGGGAATAAAGGTCTCTCCTGGAGCCTCTGGCAAAAGGTGCCTGGCGAGACCCGAGGTCGCCCACTTGGATTCTGGAGCCGAAGCTACAGAGGATCTGAAGCCAACTACACCCCAACAGAGAAGGAGATCCTAGCAGCTTATGAAGGAGTACAAGCTGCCTCAGAGGTGATTGGCACAGAAGAACAGCTCCTCCTGGCACCTCGACTACCAGTGCTAAACTGGATGTTCAAGGGAAAGGCCCCCTCTACGCATCATGCCACGGATGCTACATGGGGTAAGTGGATCGCTCTGCTCACACAGTGCACCTGTATTGGAAATCTGAATCGCCCTGGGATCCTAGAAGTCATCACGAACTGGCCGGAAGGTGGGAGTTTTGGTCTAGCGGATGAAGAAGAAGAAGAGCAGGTGGTACGGGCTGAGGAAGCCCCAGCATACAATAAACTACCAAAAGAAGAAAAACGCTATGCCCTCTTCACTGACGGTTCCTGTCGCATTGTAGGAATGAAACGTAAATGGAAAGCAGCTGTATGGAGCCCCACCCAACAAGTTGCAGAAGCTACTGAAGGGGAAGGTGAATTGAGCCAATTCACAGAGCTCAAAGCTGTCCAGTTGGCATTGGACATTGCTGAATGGGAGAAGTGGCCAAAACTTTACATCTACACTGACTCATGGATGGTGGCCAATGCTCTGTGGGGATGGTTGGACAGATGGAAGAAGGCCAATTGGAAACACAGGGGGAAACCCATCTTGGCCGCTGATATGTGGCAAGACATTGCTACCCGGGCAGAGAAGTTGATTGTGAGAGTCTGCCACGTGGATGCCCATGTGCGCAAAGGCCAAGCCAGTGAAGAGCATCGCAACAATGAACAGGCAGACTGAGCTGCACAAGTCAAGGTGTCACAGGTGGATCTGGACTGGCAGCACAAAGGAGAGTTGTTCCTAGCACGGTGGGCCCATGATGCCTCAGGCCATCAAGGCAGAGATGCCACCCATAGATGGGCACGAGACCGAGGGGTGGACTTGACCAAGGACATTATTTCCCAGATTATCCATGACTGTGAGACCTGTGCTGCCATTAAACAGGCTAAGAGACTGAAGCCCCTATGGTATGGTGGACGTTGGAGTAAGTATAGATATGGGGAGGCCTGGCAGGTTGATTACATCACACTGCCACGAACCCGCCAAGGTAAGCGCTATGTGCTCACCATGGTGGAAGCCACCACTGGATGGCTGGAGACGCATCCGGTCCCCCATGTCACTGCCCGAAATACCATCCTGGGCCTTGAAAAGCAGGTCCTGTGGCGACATGGCACCCCAGAGCGCATCGAGTCAGATAATGGGACTCATTTCAGGAACAGCTTAGTTACCACCTGGGCGAAGGTGCATGGCATCAAGTGGGTGTACCACATCCCATACCATGCAGCAGCTGCGGGGAAAGTTGAACGGCATAATGGACTGTTGAAAACTACCCTGAAGGCCTTGGGTGGAGGGACATGCAAGCACTGGGATCAGCATCTAGCAAAGGCTACGTGGTTAGTCAACACCAGAGGCTCCATCAACCGAGCCGGCCCTGCCCAATCAGAGTCCCTTCACACCGTGGATGGAGACAAGGTCCCAGTGATTCACATGAGGGGGATGTTAGGTAAAACAGTTTGGATTAACCCTGACTTGAGCAAAAGCAAACCCATTTGTGGGATTGTTTTTGCCCAAGGGCCCAGTTGCACCTGGTGGGTGATGCAGGAAGATGGAGAAACCTGGTGTATACCTCAAGGGGACCTTATTTTCAGGTGAACTGGCTGTAACTCTATATCTGCATCTGTATGTAACTCTGTGTCTGTATCTGTATTTGCATCTACCTATTAGTGGATGTGTACATAGTTAGAATAATGCATGTACGTATGAAGTTCAAAGACTTAATCTGATAAAATGTGGTAGCATGGGAAAGAAAAAAATGAGGGGTGGATAATGTTATAGGTTAGAAATCCGAGAAGGGGAATTTTTTTTCTTCCCCCT
>NW_020930163.1:0-1523 GCF_003984885.1 Neopelma chrysocephalum | reverse complement strand
GTCACTGGTTCATACTGGGAGTCACTGGTTCATACTGGGAGTCACTGCTCCGTACTGGGAGTCACTGGTTTGTACTGGGAATAGCTGGACTGAACTGGGAGTCACTGGTTCATACTGGGAATTGCTGGACTGTACTGGGAGTCACTGGTTCATACTGGGAATAACTGGTCCATACTGGGAGTCACTGGTTCATACTGGGAATAACTGGTCCATACTGGGACTCATTGTTGCATACTGGGAGTCACTGGTCCCTACTGGGAGTCACTGGTTCCTACTGGGAATAGCTGGACTGTACTGGAAAGCACTGGTGCATACTGGGAGTCACTGGTCCATACTAGGAGTCACTGGTTCATACTGGGAGTCACTGGTTCATTCTGGGAATAGCTGGACTGTACTGGGAGTCACTGGTTCATACTGGGAGTCACTGGTTCGTACTGGGAGCCACTGGTCCCTACTGGGAGTCACTGCTCTGTACTGGGAATAACTGGTCCATACTGGGAGTCACTGGTCCATACTGGGACTCTCTGCTCCATACTGGGAGTCACTGGGCCATAATGGGACACTCTGCTCCATACTGGGAATCACTGGTCTGTACTGGGAGCCACTGGTTCGTACTGGGAGTCACAGTCCATACTGGGATTTTCTGCTCCGTACTGGGAGTCACTGGTTCCTACTGGGAGTCACTGGTTTGTACTGAGAACGACTGGTCTGTACTGGGAGTCACTGGTTCATACTGGGAGTCACTGGTTCATACTGGCAGTCACTGGTTCATACTGGCAGTCACCATCCATACTGGGATTCTCTGCTCCGTACTGGGAGTCACTGGTTTGTACTGGGAATAGCTGGACTGAACTGGGAGTCACTGGTTCATACTGGGAGTCACTGGTCCGTACTGGGAATAACTGGTCCCTATGGGCAGTAATTGTGTCTGCGGGTAGTCACTGTCCATACTGGGGGTTACTGGTCTGTACTGGGAGTCACTGGTCCCTACTGGGAGTCATTGCTCTGTACTGGGAGTCACTGGTCCCTACTGGCAGTCACTGGTCCCTACTGGCAGTCACTGGTCCATACTGGGAGTCACTGGTTCATACTGGGACTCTCTTCTTCATACTGGGACTCTCTGCTCCGTACTGGGAGTCACTGGTGCATACTGGGAGCCACTGGTCCATACTGGGAGCCACTGGTTTGTACTGGGACTCTCTACTCCATACTGGGACCCACTGGTTTGTACTGGGACTCTCTGCTCTGTACTGGGAGCCACTGGTTTGTACTGGGACTCTCTGCTCCGTACTGGGAGCCACTGGTTTGTACTGGGAGTCACTGGTCCCTACTGGGAGTCACTGTCTGTACTGGGAGTCACTGGTCCATACTGGGACTCTCTGCTCCATACTGGGAGTCACTGGTCCCTACTGGGAGTCATTGATCCCTACTGGGAGTCACTGATCCATACTGGGAATAACTTGGCGCCGAGAACACGGAGGAGAACCGGCGCTGGGACTGGTTCAGACTGGGAGTCACTGGTC
>NW_020930162.1:0-1583 GCF_003984885.1 Neopelma chrysocephalum | reverse complement strand
GTCACTGGTTCATACTGGGAGTCACTGGTTCATACTGGGAGTCACTGCTCTGTACTGGGAGTCACTGGTTTGTACTGGGAATAGCTGGACTGAACTGGGAGTCACTGGTTCATACTGGGAATTGCTGGACTGTACTGGGAGTCACTGGTTCATACTGGGAATAACTGGCCCATACTGGGAGTCACTGGTTCATACTGGGAATAACTGGTCCATACTGGGACTCATTGTTGCATACTGGGAGTCACTGGTCCCTACTGGGAGTCACTGGTTCCTACTGGGAATAGCTGGACTGTACTGGAAAGCACTGGTGCATACTGGGAGTCACTGGTCCATACTAGGAGTCACTGGTTCATACTGGGAGTCACTGGTTCATTCTGGGAATAGCTGGACTGTACTGGGAGTCACTGGTTCATACTGGGAGTCACTGGTTCGTACTGGGAGCCACTGGTCCCTACTGGGAGTCACTGCTCTGTACTGGGAATAACTGGTCCATACTGGGAGTCACTGGTCCATACTGGGACTCTCTGCTCCATACTGGGAGTCACTGGGCCATAATGGGACACTCTGCTCCATACTGGGAATCACTGGTCTGTACTGGGAGCCACTGGTTCGTACTGGGAGTCACAGTCCATACTGGGATTTTCTGCTCCGTACTGGGAGTCACTGGTTCCTACTGGGAGTCACTGGTTTGTACTGAGAACGACTGGTCTGTACTGGGAGTCACTGGTTCATACTGGGAGTCACTGGTTCATACTGGCAGTCACTGGTTCATACTGGCAGTCACCATCCATACTGGGATTCTCTGCTCCGTACTGGGAGTCACTGGTTTGTACTGGGAATAGCTGGACTGAACTGGGAGTCACTGGTTCATACTGGGAGTCACTGGTCCGTACTGGGAATAACTGGTCCCTATGGGCAGTAATTGTGTCTGCGGGTAGTCACTGTCCATACTGGGGGTTACTGGTCTGTACTGGGAGTCACTGGTCCCTACTGGGAGTCATTGCTCTGTACTGGGAGTCACTGGTCCCTACTGGCAGTCACTGGTCCCTACTGGCAGTCACTGGTCCATACTGGGAGTCACTGGTTCATACTGGGACTCTCTTCTTCATACTGGGACTCTCTGCTCCGTACTGGGAGTCACTGGTGCATACTGGGAGCCACTGGTCCATACTGGGAGCCACTGGTTTGTACTGGGACTCTCTACTCCATACTGGGAGCCACTGGTTTGTACTGGGACTCTCTGCTCTGTACTGGGAGCCACTGGTTTGTACTGGGACTCTCTGCTCCGTACTGGGAGCCACTGGTTTGTACTGGGAGTCACTGGTCCCTACTGGGACGCACTGCTCTGTACTGGGAGTCACTGGTCCCTACTGGGAGTCACTGGTCCCTACTGGGAGTCACTGTCTGTACTGGGAGTCACTGGTCCATACTGGGACTCTCTGCTCCATACTGGGAGTCACTGGTCCCTACTGGGAGTCATTGATCCCTACTGGGAGTCACTGATCCATACTGGGAATAACTTGGCGCCGAGAACATGGAGGAGAACCGGCGCTGGGACTGGTTCAGACTGGGAGTCACTGGTC
>NW_020930161.1:0-1677 GCF_003984885.1 Neopelma chrysocephalum | reverse complement strand
CGGAAAGGGCATCCTGGCCGCCGATGAGTCCACTGGTGGGCACTGGGACGGACTGGGAGAGACTGGGAGGCACTGGAAGGGGGTTGGAGGGGATTGGGGGGCACTGGGAGGGCACTGGGGCTCCATGGCCCAGCGCATCGTGGCACCCGGAAAGGGCATCCTGGCCGCCCATGAGTCCACTGGTGGGCACTGGGACGGACTGGGACGGACTGGGAGGGGATTGGAGGGGATTGGGGGGCACTGGGAGTGACTGGGAAGGCACTGGGGCTCCATCGCCCAGCGCATCCTGGCCGCTGATGAGTCCACTGGGGGGCACTGGGAGTGACTGGGAGGGCACTGGGAGGCACTGGGAGAGACTGGTGGGCACTGGGAGGCACTGGGAGTGACTGGGAGGGACTGGGAGAGGATTGGAGGGGATTGGGAGGCACTGGGAGGGCACTGGAGGGCACTGGGGCTCCATCGCCCAGCGCATCGTGGCCGCCGATGAGTCCACTGGTGGGCACTGGGAGGCACTGGGAGGGGGTTGGAGGGGATTGGGGGGCACTGGGAGTGACTGGTGGGCACTGGGAGGGCACTGGGGCTCCATGGCCCAGCGCATCGTGGCCGCCAATGAGTCCACTGGTGGGCACTGGGAGTGACTGGGAGGGCACTGGGAGGCACTGGGAGAGACTGGTGGGCACTGGGAGGCACTGGGAGTGACTGGGAGGGGATTGGGGGGCACTGGGAGGGACTGGGGGGCACTGGGAGGCACTGGTGGGTACTGGGAGGGCACTGGGGCTCCATGGCCCAGCGCATCGTGGCACCTGGCAAGGGCATCCTGGCCGCCCATGAGTCCACTGGTGGGCACTGGGATGGACTGGGAGTGACTGGGAGGGGATTGGAGGGGATTGGGGGGCACTGGGAGGCACTGGGAGTGACTGGGAGGGCACTGGAGGGCACTGGGGCTCCATCGCCCAGCGCATCGTGGCCGCCGATGAGTCCACTGGTGGGCACTGGGACGGACTGGGAGGGCACTGGGACAGACTGGGAGGGACTGGGAGTGACTGGGAGGGGATTGGAGGGCACTGGGAGGCACTGGGAGGGCACTGGAGGGCACTGGGAGTGACTGGGAGCAACTGGGAAGCACTGGGAGTGAGCTGGGAAGCACTGGGAGTGAACTGGGGGCACTGGGAGGAACTGGGCGGGACTAGGGGGAGATAAGAGAGGGCCAAGAGGGCACTGGGAGGGACTGGGAGTGACTGGGAGGCACTGGGAGTGACTGGGAGGCACTGGGAGTGACTGGGAGTCATGTGAGGGCACTGGGAGTGAACTGGGGGCACTGGGAGCAACTGGGAGGAACTGGGCGGGACTGGGAGGAGATAAGAAAGGGCCAAGAGGGCACTGGGAGGGACTGGGAGTGACTGGGAGGGACTGGGAGTCATGTGAGGGCACTGGGAGGGACTGGGAGCCACTGGGAGTTACTGGGAGTTACTGGGAAGACACTGGAAGTTACTGGGAGCCACTGGGAGTTACTGGGGAAGCACTGGGACAACAGCACGTGTTTACTGGTCTGTACTGGGAGGCACTGGTTCATACTGGGACTCTCTGCTCTGTTCTGGGAGCCACTGGTCCATAGTGGGAGTCACTGGTTCATACTGGGAGTCACTGGTTCCTACTGGGAATAACTGGTCCATAGTG
>NW_020930160.1:0-1530 GCF_003984885.1 Neopelma chrysocephalum | reverse complement strand
CGGAAAGGGCATCCTGGCCGCCGATGAGTCCACTGGTGGGCACTGGGGGGCACTGGGAGGCACTGGGAGGGGGTTGGAGGGGATTGGGGGGCACTGGGAGTGACTGGGAAGGCACTGGGGCTCCATCGCCCAGCGCATCCTGGCCGCTGATGAGTCCACTGGGGGGCACTGGGAGTGACTGGGAGGGCACTGGGAGGCACTGGGAGAGACTGGTGGGCACTGGGAGGCACTGGGAGTGACTGGGAGGGACTGGGAGAGGATTGGAGGGGATTGGGAGGCACTGGGAGGGCACTGGAGGGCACTGGGGCTCCATCGCCCAGCGCATCGTGGCCGCCGATGAGTCCACTGGTGGGCACTGGGAGGCACTGGGAGGGGGTTGGAGGGGATTGGGGGGCACTGGGAGTGACTGGTGGGCACTGGGAGGGCACTGGGGCTCCATGGCCCAGCGCATCGTGGCCGCCAATGAGTCCACTGGGGGGCACTGGGAGTGACTGGGAGGGCACTGGGAGGCACTGGGAGAGACTGGTGGGCACTGGGAGGCACTGGGAGTGACTGGGAGGGGATTGGGGGGCACTGGGAGGGACTGGGGGGCACTGGGAGGCACTGGTGGGTACTGGGAGGGCACTGGGGCTCCATGGCCCAGCGCATCGTGGCACCTGGCAAGGGCATCCTGGCCGCCCATGAGTCCACTGGTGGGCACTGGGACGGACTGGGAGTGACTGGGAGGGGATTGGAGGGGATTGGGGGGCACTGGGAGGCACTGGGAGTGACTGGGAGGGCACTGGAGGGCACTGGGGCTCCATCGCCCAGCGCATCGTGGCCGCCGATGAGTCCACTGGTGGGCACTGGGACGGACTGGGAGGGCACTGGGACAGACTGGGAGGGACTGGGAGTGACTGGGAGGGGATTGGAGGGCACTGGGAGGCACTGGGAGGGCACTGGAGGGCACTGGGAGTGACTGGGAGCAACTGGGAAGCACTGGGAGTGAGCTGGGAAGCACTGGGAGTGAACTGGGGGCACTGGGAGGAACTGGGCGGGACTAGGGGGAGATAAGAGAGGGCCAAGAGGGCACTGGGAGGGACTGGGAGTGACTGGGAGGCACTGGGAGTGACTGGGAGGCACTGGGAGTGACTGGGAGTCATGTGAGGGCACTGGGAGTGAACTGGGGGCACTGGGAGCAACTGGGAGGAACTGGGCGGGACTGGGAGGAGATAAGAAAGGGCCAAGAGGGCACTGGGAGGGACTGGGAGTGACTGGGAGGGACTGGGAGTCATGTGAGGGCACTGGGAGGGACTGGGAGCCACTGGGAGTTACTGGGAGTTACTGGGAAGACACTGGAAGTTACTGGGAGCCACTGGGAGTTACTGGGGAAGCACTGGGACAACAGCACGTGTTTACTGGTCTGTACTGGGAGGCACTGGTTCATACTGGGACTCTCTGCTCTGTTCTGGGAGCCACTGGTCCATAGTGGGAGTCACTGGTTCATACTGGGAGTCACTGGTTCCTACTGGGAATAACTGGTCCATAGTG
>NW_020930159.1:0-438 GCF_003984885.1 Neopelma chrysocephalum | reverse complement strand
GCTGCCCAGGTAATTAAACTGCTGGACTGATTTGAGCTCTGATTCACCAGTGGTGATATGGGGATGATGGGGGACTTCCTGAGGTGCAGGTTGAGGGAGAACTTCTGTCTTCTTTAAGCTGACTTCCAGCCCAAAGAGCTCAGCGGCATCTGCAAAGCAGGATGTTAAACGCTGCAGGGCTGCTTCTGGGCGGGAGACAAGGATTTGTAAGGAATACTCAGCTTTTAATCCCAGGTACGAGGCTGAGCTCGTGAAAAGCTGGATGTGAGCAGCTGGAATCACCTTATCCCCGAGCAGCTGGAATCACGTTATCACCCAGCAGCTGGAATCACCTGATCACCCAGGAGCTGGAATCATCTTATCACTGAGCAACTGGAATCACCTTATCCCCGAGCAGCTGGAATCCCCTTATCCCCGAGCAGCTGGAATCACCTGATC
>NW_020930158.1:0-313 GCF_003984885.1 Neopelma chrysocephalum | reverse complement strand
GCTGCCCAGGTAATTAAACTGCTGGACTGATTTGAGCTCTGATTCACTGATGGTGATGTGGGGATGATGGGGGACTTCCTGAGGTGCAGGTTGAGGGAGAACTTCTGTCTTCTTTAAGCTGACTTCCAGCCCAAAGAGCTCAGCGGCGTCTGCAAAGCAGGATGTTAAACGCTGCAGGGCTGCTTCTGTGTGGGAGACAAGGATTTGTAAGGAATACTCAGCTTTTAATCCCAGATACGAGGCTGAGCTCGTGAAAAGCTGGATGTGAGCAGCTGGAATCACCTGATCACTGAGCAGCTGGAATCACCTGATC
>NW_020930157.1:0-1205 GCF_003984885.1 Neopelma chrysocephalum | reverse complement strand
GGGCAGTGAGGGGATGGGCAGTGAGGGGATGGGCAGTGAGGGGATGGACAGTGTGGGGATGGGCAGTGAGGGGATGGACAGTGGGCAGTGTGGGATGGGCAGTATGGGGATGGGCAGTGAGGGGATGGGCAGTGTGGGGATGCTCGGGGAGAGCAGCCGGGGGGGCAGGAGCTGCAGAGCGCCAGGGGAGCGCTGCCGTAAGTGCTTTCATAACCCTCAGCCAGAGTGATTTTCTGAGGCATAAGTGATGGAGGTAAATAGGATTATCTCACAAAAGGGACCAGCGAAATAATAAACATCCTCATCCAGCCTGGCAGATGAGTGGGGGTGCGGGGGCAGCTCCTAGCGGGGCCGTGGGAGCGTCGCCCGCAGAGCCCGTTCTGGAGGACGGGGCTGAACACGAGCCCTTGGCATGTGGGGAAGCTGCTTCTCTGCTTCTCGGGACCTGGCCCGACCGTCCAGCTCCTTGGGAGTGCAAAGCTGTGGCTTTTTGGGACCTGGCCCGACCGTCCAGCTCCTTGTGAGTGCAAAGCTGTGGCCGTGCGGGGTGAAGTGGTGTGAGGGTGTATTTGCTGTGAGTCCTGCGGGAGGGCTCAGGGGTGGGTGCTCAGCAGCCTGCAGGTACCTGGAGGTGGCACTGCCAAGGTGCTGGGGCAGGGTGGGCGCAGGGACCAAACCCCTGGCGCTCGGTGCAGTGAAGCAGCACGTGCCCAGGTGAGGGGATGGCATCAGGGTGGGACCACACGCGGGGAGAGGGGGCAGGTCGCCAGCCTGCATCCCCCGGGAGGAGGTTGGGACCCACCGGGCTGGGCTGTGCCCTGCCAGCTGCCACCGAGGGCTCTGGCTTTTCCTGCTGCATCCTCCTCCATCCCAGAGCCCTGCACAGCCCCCGTCAGCTGGTTCTGACAGAGCCCTGCACATCTCAGCTGTGTGGGGAGGGGGAGCAGAGTGCTGGGAGACCCCTCCAACAGGCAGGAGACAGCAGAGTGGGTCTGACTGGGAGAAACAGAGCGATGGCAGGTCCAAGGGGTTGCAGTGGCCACTGGCAGGGGACACACTGCTGCTGCCACAGGGATCTCCTCGGGACGCTGCAGTTCTGAAGGCACAAAAGTCCTCCCTGACTTTGTTAAGGTGACAGACTGAGTCTCCTCGGGCAGCGAGAGGCCCTTTATCTGCATTAACAGGCTGAGATCTGATGGGAAAGA
>NW_020930156.1:0-1046 GCF_003984885.1 Neopelma chrysocephalum | reverse complement strand
TGAGGGGATGGGCAGTGAGGGGATGGGCAGTGAGGGGATGGGCAGTGGGCAGTGAGGGGATGGGCAGTGGGCAGTGAGGGGATGGGCAGTGTGAGGATGGGCAGTGAGGGGATGGGCAGTGTGAGGATGGGCAGTGTGGGGATAGGCAGAGTGGGGATGGGCAGTGAGGGGATGGGCAGTGAGGGGCTGGGCAGTGAGGGGCTGGGCAGTGGGCAGTGAGGGGATGGGCAGTGTGGGAATGGGCAGTGTGGGGATGCTCGGGGGGAGCAGCCGGGGGGGCAGGAGCTGCAGAGCGCCAGGGGAGCGCTGCCGTAAGTGCTTTCATAACCCTCAGCCAGAGTGATTTTCTGAGGCATAAGTGATGGAGGTAAATAGGATTATCTCACAAAAGGGACCAGCGAAATAATAAACATCCTCATCCAGCCTGGCAGATGAGTGGGGTGCGGGGGCAGCTCCGAGCGGGGCCGTGGGAGCGTCGCCCGCAGAGCCCGTTCTGGAGGACGGGGCTGAACACGAGCCCTGGGCACGTGGGGAAGCTGCTTCTTGGGACCTGGCCCGACCGTCCAGCTCCTTGTGAGTGCAAAGCTGTGGCTTTTTGGGACCTGGCCCGACCACCCAGCTCCTTGTGAGTGCAAAGCTGTGGCTGTGCGGGGTGAAGTGGTGTGAGGGTGTATTTGCTGTGAGTCCTGTGGGAGGGCTCGGGGGGTGGGTGCTCAGCAGCCTGCAGGTACCCGGAGGTGCCACTGCCAGGGAGCTGCGTGGGGAGCAGAGTGCTGGGAGACCCTTCCAACAGGCAGGAGACAGCAGAGTGGGTCTGACTGGGAGAAACAGAGAGATGGCAGGTCCAAGGGGTTGCAGTGGCCACTGGCAGGGGACACACTGCTGCTGCCCAGTGGCTGCCTGCGCTCCACAGGGATCTCCTCAGGATGCTGCAGTTCCGAAGGCACAAAAGTCCTCCCTGACTTTGTTAAGGTGACAGACTGAGTCTCCTCGGGCAGGGAGAGGCCCTTTATCTGCATTAACAGGCTGAGATCTGATGGGAAAGA
>NW_020930155.1:0-1356 GCF_003984885.1 Neopelma chrysocephalum | reverse complement strand
TGCCTCCCAGGGATCCTGCCCTGCCTCCCAGGGATCCTGCCCTGCCTTCCAGGGATCCTGTGCCACTTCCTGGGATCCTGCCCTGCCCAGCTCCCCACAGGGGTCCCTGCCCACATCCCTCCCTCCTGCCTCTGTCACTGCCTGCATCCCTGCCTCCTGCCTCCATCTCTCCTGCCTCTTGTCCCCATCCCTGCCTCCCTCCCTCTCTGCCAGATGGGCAGGGCTCTGGTTCTGCTCACCCACTCAGAGAAGCAAACTGGGGGTGGTGGGAGCAGTGGGATCCAGTATAAAACCATCCCCCTGCTCCAGAGCTTTGAGTGCTCCGGGGTGACAGCCCCCAGGGACGTGTGGGGAGATCCCAGCAGCCAGCCCGACCTCGGCACTGCTGCCAGGCTGGCACGGGGCTGCCCACCTGAGCTGGGGTGCCCGTGGGAGCTGACCTGTGAGGTACCTCAGGGGTACCCCAGCCCCCCCAGCCCCTCGCCCCCAGCCACTCTCCGTGCACGGGGACCTCTGGAATTACAGGTTCTGTGGTACAAACCAGGCTTTGACAGCAGCCCAGGCAGGGGGATTGATTTCTTGCTTTATTTTAAGTGCAGCTAATCTAATAGGTAATTTATTTAAATTGATAGGGCAGAGAGAAATTACGTTTTCTCTCATCTCCAAAAGGATTCCACCGTGTCAGGTGACCCGGGTGAGCTGCGGAGCTGGGCTGGGGGTCCCGATGCCTCCCAATAGCTGCCTTGATCAGCTTGTCATATTTTTCAATTCATTACAGCCATTTTAGCAAACAACCACTATGGATTTTTTGTTAAAACAGCTCTTGCTGCGTTAGCCATGTGTGAGCTGGTACCTGCCTTAACCACTCACAGTGAAGCTTTCCCTCCGGGAAGGGGTCAGGGCTCCCTACAGACACCCAGCAGAGCAGGGAGAGGGGGTGAGGGGTCCCCCAGTGCAGGCAGCCCAGCCCAGGGGTTCATCCTGCCACCACAGCCTGTCATTGAAGCCTTTCTGGGATGTGCTGTGGGATGCTCAGAGCCATCAGCCACTTGCACATCAGAGCAGCAAGGGGAGGGAGCACCCCCAGGCTGAGCGTGTGGCTCTGACACCTTTGGGAATCACCTTTAGTGCTCTCCATGGCCGAGCTGGGGCACAGGGGCTCCCGCAAACAGACTCCAGCAAACAGCCCTGAGCGTTTTCCCAGGAAGGCAGGCTCATCTCCAGGCTGCAGCCCCAGCTAAGGAGGGGAATTTGGAGGTGTCAGGGGCACCACTGCAGCTGCACCGAGCTCTGTGGATCTGATTCTGCGATCAGGGGCATCAGAAATGCAACTTGTTGCCTATTTCCCAGAGTAAT
>NW_020930154.1:0-2124 GCF_003984885.1 Neopelma chrysocephalum | reverse complement strand
CCTGCCCTGCCTCCCAGGGATCCTGCCCTGCCTCCCAGGGATCCTGCGCCACTTCCTGGGATCCTGCCCTGCCCAGCTCCCCACAGGGGTCCCTGCCCACATCCCTCCCTCCTGCCTCTGTCACTGCCTGCATCCCTGCCTCCTGCCTCCATCTCTCCTGCCTCTTGTCCCCATCCCTGCCTCCATCCCTCTCTGCCAGATGGGCAGGGCTCTGGTTCTGCTCACCCACTCAGAGAAGCAAACTGGGGGTGGTGGGAGCAGTGGGATCCAGCATAAAACCATCCCCCTGCTCCAGAGCTTTGAGTGCTCCGAGGTGACAGCCCCCAGGGACGTGTGGGGAGATCCCAGCAGGCAGCCCGACCTCGGCACTGCTGCCAGGCTGGCACGGGGCTGCCCACACGAGCTGGGGTGCCTGTGGGAGCTGACCTGTGAGGTACCTCAGGGGTACCCCAGCCCCCCCAGCCCCTCACCCCCGGCCGCTCTCCGTGCACGGGGACCTCTGGCAATTACAGGTTCTGTGGTACAAACCAGGCTTTGACAGCAGCCCAGGCAGGGGGATTGATTTCTTGCTTTATTTTAAGTGCAGCTAATCTAATAGGTAATTTATTTAAATTGATAGGGCAGAGAGAAATTACGTTTTCTCTCATCTCCAAAAGGATTCCACCGTGTCAGGTGACCCGGGTGAGCTGCAGAGCTGGGCTGGGGGTCCCGATGCCTCCCAATAGCTGCCTTGATCAGCTTGTCATATTTTTCAATTCATTACAGCCATTTTAGCAAACAACCACTATGGATTTTTTGTTAAAACAGCTCTTGCTGCGTTAGCCATGTGTGAGCTGGTACCTGCCTTAACCACTCACAGTAAACCTTTCCCTCCAGGAAGGGGTCAGGGCTCCCCACAGACCCCCAGCTGAGCAGGGAGAGGGGGTGAGGGGTCCCCCAGTGCAGGCAGCCCAGCCCAGGGGTTCATCCTGCCACCACAGCCTGTCATTGAAGCCTTTCTGGGATGTGCTGTGGGATGCTCAGAGCCACCAGCCCCTTGCACATCAGAGCAGCAAGGGGAGGGAGCACCCCCAGGCTGAGTGTGTGGCTCTAACAGCTTTGGGAATCACCTTTAGTGCTCTCCATGGCTGAGCTGGGGCACAGGGGCTCCCCCAAACAGGCTCCAGCAAACACCCCTGAGCGTTTTCCCAGGAAGGCAGGCTCATCTCCAGGCTGCAGCCCTAGCTAAGGAGGGGAATTTGGAGGTGTCAGGGGCACCAGTGACAGCTGGCACGGGCAAAAGCTCCTGCTGTGCCAGGGCTGCACCCTTGACAGGGCATTCCCAGTACAGGGCTGTTTCTCTGCCAGTTCCACCGTGGGGATGTGGGTGAGCTCCCTCTTCACCGAGGGGACGGGTACAGCCCTGGCTTATCTGGGGGATCACACCACCTCTCCTGGCAGAAGGGCAATGCCTGCCCTGCCCACCCATCCACAGGAGCCCCCAGCTGCACGGGCAGCCCCCCCCCAGGGCCGGGCCAGCCCCACGCTCCCACCCCACAGCGCTGCCTCGCACGTCCCAGCGCTCCCTGCCCACAACAACTCCAATAACGAGTAAATCGCTGTCATTCCGTGCCCAGCTCTTCTGATCCATCCTGAGGAGGACCTTCCCCTCACTGCCTCAAAGTCACAGGGTGGAGGGACACTTCCTGCAGACACAGAGCCCCGGGGAAGAGGACGGGCCCTGGGAAGGCTGCGGGGTGGGGGGTGATCTCTCCCTCTGGGTCCCCCAGGAAGCCCTGCAAGCTGTGTCTGTGACCCCAGTAAGAGGCAATAAATAGGGATGGAGCAGCGGGGCCGAGGAGGGGCATTAAGCCCTTGGTGGAGGCTCCTCAGCATCTCTGTCACTGCCCAGGCTCTGCACCCAGCCCAGGCTCTGCACCACCACCAGTGATCCTGCAGAGCCTCCCCAGCCCCCAGGAAGAGCCAGCCCAGGGCTCCTGGTGAGACCCAGGTTCATATCAGGTGCTGCTCAGTGTCTCACGTTGGCTGCAGGTGGTCCCACCACGGCTGCACCGAGCTCTGTGGATCTGATTCTGCAATCAGGGGCATCAGAAATGCAACTTGTTGCCTATTTCCCAGAGTAAT
>NW_020930153.1:0-1256 GCF_003984885.1 Neopelma chrysocephalum | reverse complement strand
TTCAGGAGCACAAGGAAAAATTTAACCAAAGGTGTGAATTTGAAGTTTCATAAAATCATTAAATATCCTGAATTGGAAGTGACCCACAAGGATCAAGTACATGCATTGAATCACCTTCCAGTTGCAATTTCAGTTCATGTGGTTTGGCTTTCCTCAAGAAATTCTGACAGACCAAGTGAAAATGTTCACAGAGTTTTATCAAGCAAGAATAACCTAAAGCTAGTAGTGTGTTGCAGCTTTAGAAACAACCATCAATTTAAAGGCACCTTTCAAACCCATGAACTGGAAGTTTTAATCCTAGCCTAGAGATCTGAAGTGATATTACATTAATTCACTTCCAAGGGGAACTAAATTGAATCAAGTTCAAGTCGTTTTAATTTTGTTCTTATTCAAGGATTTAGCACAGCTCTAGTCGCTTAGATTAAATTTCTTTCTGTCTGTATAGACAAACTCTTGGGCCTGCTATTTGTCTAGTTCTGCAAATTACACACAGCTGTGCATTCCCATTGTTTCTGATGCATATCTTAGTCTTCTGTCTTTATCAATAACATCACCGT
Organism: Neopelma chrysocephalum; assembly: GCF_003984885.1. Lineage (NCBI taxonomy): Eukaryota > Metazoa > Chordata > Aves > Passeriformes > Pipridae > Neopelma > Neopelma chrysocephalum. The sequence goes on along the minus strand of NW_020930153.1, from coordinate 699 downwards.
TCTCTCTCGCAAGTATAATTCATTGTTTTCCTCCAGCAAAGTCTGTCTCTGAAGTTCCACCTACTTTTTGCTTCAGTTTTAGGGGTTTGGAGTGTATGTTCTTAATTAGCTTGATCATTTCATTGCAACAGGGCCCTACAATGACTTGCTTCCCCCCTTTGGTTATATTATGCAAACTGGTTAGAAAGTTGGGATGGGGAGAGAAGTAGGTTTAAACTACTTCTAAATTTTAACTAAACTACTACTAATTTTGAATTAGTTCGGCTAGAGAAGCTGTGCCAGCCTGAAGGTACCCTTTCTTTTCTCTAAAATTCATCTCCAAGCACACTTTTGGATTTACTTTCTCTGCATTGCTAGAACATATTCCTGTATTTCCATCAGTAGTGCTAGCACTTGTCCAAACCTATTTCAGTTTAAATATTGACCCTGATTTCTGTTTATTTTGTTTTTTACTTCACTCCCTATCATATTTCTTAGTGCAGGGTTTAAAGTCGCTCTGACTTTAGAGTGAAAATCCCAAATAACAGCATGTTATTCCTTCCAGGCTACTATTGCATCCTGTCCTCGTTATTTGTTCCTTGTCCTGCCTGTTTCCCCCACACTTTTAATCTCTTTCTTGGTCTGCTTTCTTGACAACGTGACAACTGGGCAAATGTTATTCTCTGTTCACAAAGCATGTTCCCTATTAATAAATGATGC
>NW_020930152.1:0-1256 GCF_003984885.1 Neopelma chrysocephalum | reverse complement strand
GCATCATTTATTAATAGGGAACATGCTTTGTGAACAGAGAATAACATTTGCCCAGTTGTCACGTTGTCAAGAAAGCAGACCAAGAAAGAGATTAAAAGTGTGGGGGAAACAGGCAGGACAAGGAACAAATAACGAGGACAGGATGCAATAGTAGCCTGGAAGGAATAACATGCTGTTATTTGGGATTTTCACTCTAAAGTCAGAGCGACTTTAAACCCTGCACTAAGAAATATGATAGGGAGTGAAGTAAAAAACAAAATAAACAGAAATCAGGGTCAATATTTAAACTGAAATAGGTTTGGACAAGTGCTAGCACTACTGATGGAAATACAGGAATATGTTCTAGCAATGCAGAGAAAGTAAATCCAAAAGTGTGCTTGGAGATGAATTTTAGAGAAAAGAAAGGGTACCTTCAGGCTGGCACAGCTTCTCTAGCCGAACTAATTCAAAATTAGTAGTAGTTTAGTTAAAATTTAGAAGTAGTTTAAACCTACTTCTCTCCCCATCCCAACTTTCTAACCAGTTTGCATAATATAACCAAAGGGGGGAAGCAAGTCATTGTAGGGCCCTGTTGCAATGAAATGATCAAGCTAATTAAGAACATACACTCCAAACCCCTAAAACTGAAGCAAAAAGTAGGTGGAACTTCAGAGACAGACTTTGCTGGAGGAAAACAATGAATTATACTTGCGAGAGAGAACGGTGATGTTATTGATAAAGACAGAAGACTAAGATATGCATCAGAAACAATGGGAATGCACAGCTGTGTGTAATTTGCAGAACTAGACAAATAGCAGGCCCAAGAGTTTGTCTATACAGACAGAAAGAAATTTAATCTAAGCGACTAGAGCTGTGCTAAATCCTTGAATAAGAACAAAATTAAAACGACTTGAACTTGATTCAATTTAGTTCCCCTTGGAAGTGAATTAATGTAATATCACTTCAGATCTCTAGGCTAGGATTAAAACTTCCAGTTCATGGGTTTGAAAGGTGCCTTTAAATTGATGGTTGTTTCTAAAGCTGCAACACACTACTAGCTTTAGGTTATTCTTGCTTGATAAAACTCTATGAACATTTTCACTTGGTCTGTCAGAATTTCTTGAGGAAAGCCAAACCACATGAACTGAAATTGCAACTGGAAGGTGATTCAATGCATGTACTTGATCCTTGTGGGTCACTTCCAATTCAGGATATTTAATGATTTTATGAAACTTCAAATTCACACCTTTGGTTAAATTTTTCCTTGTGCTCCTGAA
>NW_020930151.1:0-772 GCF_003984885.1 Neopelma chrysocephalum | reverse complement strand
AGTGAGGTCTGTATTTGCTGGGAGTGTTTATCAGATGTCTCCATGGGGATTATTACTGTGTATTATTTATTTGATAATAGTTTCATGATGGCAGTGTTGGGGAGGGCCATGAGGGCAGGATGAAAATGTGGTACTAGTGATTGATGAAGTTAAATCCCTTCCCAACTGGATTACAGTTTAAAAGGTAAAAATGTTAAAATGTGTCAGCTCTCACCAAGGAGGACTGATCGAGAGAGTCACACACTCTCCTCTGTGTCCAGGTCCTTGACATCCCTAGTTTTGTTCTTCTGGTTCCCATTATGCTCATTCTGATTCTTTCGGCTCCCTCCTCCACATTTTAACATTTTTACCTTTTAAACTGTAATCCAGTTGGGAAGGGATTTAACTTCATCAATCACTAGTACCACATTTTCATCCTGCCCTCATGGCCCTCCCCAACACTGCCATCATGAAACTATTATCAAATAAATAATACACAGTAATAATCCCCATGGAGACATCTGATAAACACTCCCAGCAAATACAGACCTCACTCCCCCTGTGGTTCACCTCAAAAATTAGTCCAGGCATTAGATGTCAGCAGTTACAGAAATACAAGTTAAAGTACTGAGGAGTGGTTGCACTCTGATCTTTCTGCTGTGCCTTGAGCTACAGAAACTTGCCACAGGGGAAGTGAGGTCTGTATTTGCTGGGAGTGTTTATCAGATGTCTCCATGGGGATTATTACTGTGTATTATTTATTTGATAATAGTTTCATGATGGCAGTGTTGGG
>NW_020930150.1:0-761 GCF_003984885.1 Neopelma chrysocephalum | reverse complement strand
AAAACAACAAAAAAAGGTGGAGTTCTGGGTTGGGAATTGCAGATGGGTGTTTAAGGGGATGGAGCCACCCAGCCTGGCCACCCCTGTCCCCCCAGCACTATCTCAGTGTGGTATTTAATCAGCTCCCATTATATTTAGCCTGCTATCAGATTCCAGGAATAACTGCAGATAAGGTGGTGGCACAATCCCAAATTCCCTCTCCTCACCTCCTCCCAGAAGCAGGAGCCAGGCCCTCCAACCCCCAGCCACACACACAGGCCTCTGGTTCTGGGAGGGGTGAGGAGAGGGAATTTGGGATTGTGCCACCACCTTATCTGCAGTTATTCCTGGAATCTGATAGCAGGCTAAATATAATGGGAGCTGATTAAATACCACACTGAGATAGTGCTGGGGGGACAGGGGTGGCCAGGCTGGGTGGCTCCATCCCCTTAAACACCCATCTGCAATTCCCAACCCAGAACTCCACCTTTTTTTGTTGTTTTTTTCCCTTTGTCTTTTCAATAACTTCATCTTTTCCTCTGGCCAACCCCTCCCTCAACACTACACAGGGAACCAAAACAACAAAAAAAGGTGGAGTTCTGGGTTGGGAATTGCAGATGGGTGTTTAAGGGGATGGAGCCACCCAGCCTGGCCACCCCTGTCCCCCCAGCACTATCTCAGTGTGGTATTTAATCAGCTCCCATTATATTTAGCCTGCTATCAGATTCCAGGAATAACTGCAGATAAGGTGGTGGCACAATCCCAAATTCCCTCTCCTCACC
>NW_020930149.1:0-1077 GCF_003984885.1 Neopelma chrysocephalum | reverse complement strand
CTCCTTATTTCTTGCTGTCTGCCACCATCCTCAGAAAGACTGAAGACTCTGAGTTTTGGGACCTATGTGTGGTGAGGGCTTCCCCTGGGCCTACAGGGATGTTCTTCTTTGGTGCTGCTGCTCTCAGCATTTCCCTGGGCACTTGGGGGAGGACATGTAGCCAAAAGTTTTCACATGTCTCCTACCAAGGATAAAACCCCTCTCCCCCCAGTTCCCTGTGTGCCCAGGCATGAGACACGCTCATGCTTTTTTCCTCATCCTTAGCCTTTCCTACTTGGGATGAAAAACTGAAGTTTAATTCTTCCAGCTCTGGTAAATCTCTATGGATTTTCACTCTCTCCCCATTTGAAAATGCTTTCAGGATCCCCCTATGTATCAGTGGGCCGGATCCCAGCTCTTTCCCTCTCCTTCCCTACATCCAGGGTACCTGGATCTGGAGTCTTGATGCAGGGGTCCTTTTCAGTGATGCTGTGCTGGGTGATGAGTCCTGGTGTGGTGGTGACTGTAAATGAAAATTCAGCATGTAAGCAAATACAGTAAAAACAGGTCCCTCGTGCCCTTTCTGCTCTCCCAGCCCTGCCAGGGTTTGTCTGCTCCTGTTCACAGCAGAGGGCTCAGATCCATGTGGAATTCATAGAGCCCCTTCTGGATGGTGACTCCCCCAAGGAGGGTTTCCCAAGAGCCGGTAAGGAATGGCAGGGTCCTTATTTCTTTCTGTCTGCCACCCTCCTCAGAAAGCCTGAGCACCCTGAGGTTGCTAGGGCTTCTGGGACCAATGTTTAGGGGAAAGGACGGGGTAGTGGTGGACTTTGCTTTCACCTTCTCCCATCAGAGCCATGGATGGGATGGAGAAGTGAGGCTGGGGAGATGATGCTGGGTCTGCCCAATCATCTTTGCTTTTGGGCAGGAGCAATATCATGAGGAGAGAGAGCAAGAGGTAAGGCTCTAGCAGGAGGATTAGTGGGTTGGTCGCAAGATGCTATGGGCAAGCAAGCAGGGAAATGGTGTTTGTGGGGGAAACGGCTGGATAAAAAAGGCACAGGCAGGAGGTGCTGGGGATTTTGGCAGAGCTTAAAG
>NW_020930148.1:0-508 GCF_003984885.1 Neopelma chrysocephalum | reverse complement strand
TGGCCTCGAAGCGTGTGGATGTTCTCTGATTCCCCTTGAAGGTGACTTGGGACAGGGAAGAGATGAAGACAATGAAGTGAAGGGTCCCATTCTTGTCCTGGTGGACCCAGAACACTCCATAATCCCTCTTGTCAGTCTGACACTGCAGTTCCAGCCAATGTCCCACCCGGAGTTGGCTGATGCTGTTGCGATAGCTGATCCTCATCAGGCCATGGATCTCTGGGCAGCCTGGAGGGGAAAAATCCTTGCTGGAACTACTTGGGAAGAGCCAATGGCCCCTCTGAGCAAACCTGCTTTCCTATTCTCAGACTGTGAGGTCAAATGCAAAGAGGACCATGGTGTCTGGATGACTGGAAGGTTTTGTTGGAGTCCTTGCTGGGATTGTGCATGGAGAGTGCTCAGCAATCAGCCATGTGGGCTTTGCAGATGGGTGCTGCCCTTCCAGCTGCCTTCTCAGGGACGTTACCCCTTCCCAGATTATCTGAAGGGACTCCCTAAACCCAGTTAC
>NW_020930147.1:0-1023 GCF_003984885.1 Neopelma chrysocephalum | reverse complement strand
CTCCTTATTTCTTGCTGTCTGCCACCATCCTCAGAAAGACTGAAGACACTGAGTTTTGGGACCTATGTGTGGTGAGGAAGGAGAGAGAGGTGGACTTTGCTTTAGTCTTCTGATTTCAGAGGCAGGGATGGGATTAAGAAGTGGGGATGGGGAGTTGATGCTGGGTTTATCAAATCATCTTTGTCTTTGGGCAGGAGCAATCCCATGAAGAGAGACAGCAGGCTGGGAGCCTCTGGCAGGAGGACGAGTGGGTTGGTCCCAAGATGCCTTGGGCAAGTAAGCAGGGAAATGGGGTTTGTGGGAGAAACGGCTGGGTAAAAAAGGCACAGGCAGGAGGTGCTGGGGATTTTGGCCGAGCTTAAAGAGGTTGGGTGTAGGTGTTGCTGACCTGTGAAGAAGGCAGGCAGGCCAGGGCTGAAGTACAACATTTGGTTGATGTTCACGAGGCAGAAATAGTTCCCTTCATCCTGCTGTGTGAACGACTTCACTACCAACCGATAGGTAGTGTTGTCTTTGCTGGCCTTGAAACGTGTGGGTGTTCTCTGATTCCCCTTGAAGGTGACTTGGGACAGGGAAGAGATGAAGACAATGAAGTGAAGGGTCCCACTCTTGTCCTGGCGGACCCAGGATACTCCACTATCACTGTCAGTCTGACACTCCAGTTCCAGCCGCTGTCCCACCTGGAGCTGGGTGATATTGTCATGAAACCTGACCTTCATCTCATACATCTGGCCATGGATCCTCAGGCAGCCTGGAGGAGAGAAATCCTTGTGGAACCACTTGGAAAGAGCCAATGGTCCCTTTGGGAAAAATCTGCTCTGTCCATGGGATGGAAGTACAAATGCAAAGAGGACCATGGTGTCTGGATGACTGGAAGGTTTAGTTGGAGTCCTTGCTGGGATTGTGGATGGAGAGTGCTCAGCAATCAGCCATGTGGGCTTTGCAGATGGGTGCTGCCCTTCCAGCTGCCTTCTCAGGGATGTTACCCCTTCCCAGATTATCTGAAGGGACTCCCTAAACCCA
>NW_020930146.1:0-3350 GCF_003984885.1 Neopelma chrysocephalum | reverse complement strand
TCCCAATTCCTTGGATTCAGTGGAAGGATTTTTCCTTGCTTCTCCCACTGAATGGAGCTGCACCACCCTCTGTCCATACTCACAGAGTCCCAGAGCGAGCAGGAGGAGCAGGGCAGGAGACCCGTCCATCTTCTGCTGGGGGTGTCTGTCTTTGGAGATGGTGCAGTGCAGCTCAGACGATGTTTCTATCTCAACTTGGGAGGCTGGGTCACACTTTGGGGAGGATGTGATGTCATCGAGACCCTCTTGGGTAAAGAGACAGTGCTTGGCATCTGTTGCAAAATGCAGGGGAAAAGAAAATTCCTGAAGAAGTTCAGTTCTAGTCCTCAATTGGGGTCATATTTCCTTATCAGTTCTTAATTGTGCCTGAAGGAATTTGCCTCGATGACTCCCCTAGAGCTCCCGACTGATGACTGCTCATGCCTGAGGTAGGATCAGACACCCCAGCCTGCTGTCTCCCAGCCCTCTGGAGGTCCACAGCAGCTCCACCTCCACAGAAGTCACGGGCAAGTCCCATCCTTTGGCTGAAGGCCCCAGGTTGTGTTTCTTGGCAGGTATTTTGCATCCTTCTCTTGAGCACACTCAGGGAGTCTCATGTGGATGGCAGAGTCCAGAGTATTCTCATACCCAGCAAGTGAGACACAGGTGTTTCATGGCCTAGATCCACGTGTCTCATTTATCTCCAAGTACACACATTCCTGACACACAGCCGGGTGTGTCAGGTGCTCGATTCTTCTCTCTGCAATTGCTCAGGAAAAGCTGCTTTGTGCAAGGCAGGTGGGCAGTGAGCTGAACACACTGAGAGTGCCCAATGCCCAGGGGTATGATTTGCTTTTTCTTTGTTTTAACAACTTGTAACAACTTCTCTAACCACAGGAGCTTCCGCCCTGCCAAGAAACCCCTTGTCTGCTTCACCAGAGAGGGCCCTTGCTGCTGCCTCTGAGTGACCACCTGTACATGGGTGATGCTTCCTGGAGCTTTGCACAAACAGACTTTCCTGTTGATATTTTTCTGTGGTTTTTTTCTTTCTTTCTTTTCTTTTTTTTTTTTTTGCTCCTTTACAAAGAAAGCCCCTTTTTCCTGAGTGTGTCAGAAAGCTGGTGCTGCTGATTTCAATGCCATTTGCTCTTGGGGCTGCTACTCAGAGCTGAGTTATGGAAAATGGTTTAGGAACTGGGTTTATTTATTTGGGCCTTGCAGGATGTTGGTGAGTGAGGAAAGGTGCTGTTAGACTGCTGAGATATGTGAAGTTTTCTGGTGCTGTGTGACTTATGCCCTGTGGAGAGCTGGTTGGATGATCAGTGTGAAGATGCATTGAGGGAGGCAGGAACCCTCCCAGAGCCTCCTGGTTTTGGCACTGGGCTGGAAAGAGAGCAACTGTGTTCTGTGTTTCTGAACTACTGATCAAAAATCAGTAGATTCCACCATGCAGTGGATTTTGGGCTTACAACTCAGTGGTGTAATTCTTTTCCTAGATGCTGATTTTCTGTGCAAATGAAGACTACTGAAATAACAACAATTGAACCCCACAAAACAAACAAAACCACCCCCCAAACCCAAAGATATCCTGCTTCCAGTTCTTCCATCCATTCATCTGCAGTGTCAGGAGGGTTTTGGCTGCACTGCTCTTGCTGCAGGACTGTGGTCTTAGTGCAGCAATGCTCAGTGGAGCATCACTGTCAGTAATGTCAGTTAATAATGGCCAAATACGTGTATTTTACATTGCTTGGAGTTTTGTTTTGCTCTGATTATCCCACATTAGGATTCCATTCAGTAGTGAGGACTTTGCTGTACCTGTGTTCCTCCTGTTGAAATGCTTTTTGATTTTAACCCCCATGTCCTGTTTTTCCTTACAGGATTGACATCTATAGGCTCTCATAGCAATAGGTCTAGCAATAAATATTCAGATTGTGGATCATAAAAGAATAATTTAATTTGAAAGTATAACAAAGTTTACAGGGAGTAGAGAAATACAGGAAAACGCTGCTGCTTGGTATTCATTTAATTTTGTTTTGTGTCACAGTCCACATTCAACTGCGTTCGACAGAGAAAACACATTTTCAAGGAAATGCTTCCCAGGGATAACACATGGCTTTTTGGTGGGGAAACAGCCCCTGATGCCTGCAGTCAGATCATTGCACCTTCTTGCTACAAAACCATTTGAAAGAGCTGAAGTGGGAAGGGAAGGTCACTGTGGAAATGTGGAGGCAATTTGTTGGAAGATATGCAGACAGTGATTTTAACAGTGGTCCTTGTCTTGCCTTGCCTGTGTCCTGGTTCTCTGATGCCTCCCAAAGCAGATCACTGGAATGTCTGTGGCCCTGAGGGACAGGGCTGTGGTTTCAGGCCAGAGGTGGATCTAGAGGGGGTTCCGGTGAGTCTTCCTTTGACACAGCACGATGGTGATCCCCAGGAGCTGGAGGATCAGGAGGCAGAGGCCTGTCAAGGGGACCCAGATGAAGGTGTGACAGAAGGAATTCAGCTCTTCCTGCACTGTTGTCTCTGTAGGAATAGAGAAGGGGAAAGATCCAGCAGATGCTCACAGATGGTGTTAGGGCCAGTTCTCCTGGAGCCAAGGGAGCTGCCAAGGGAGCTGCCTGGCATTCCACGAGGCTGGTGGTGAGGCAGAAAGGTTCCCCTGAGCCTGCAGGGATGTTCTTCCTTAGTGCTGCTGCTTTCAGCATTTCCCTGGGCACTTGTGGGAGGACACATAGCCAAATATTTTCTTGTGTCTCCTGAAGAGGGTAAAACCTGCCAGAGCTCCCAAGGCTCTTCCCTCTCTCCCCCCCTCTTCCAAACATGCCCAGGTGTGAGACATACTCCTGCTTTGTACCTCATCCTGGGCCTTTCCTATTTGGGATGAAACTATGTGGTGTTTAATGTTTCCAAATCTGCTGAAGTGCTGTGGATTTTCACTCTGCCTCCATCCCAAAATACTTGCAAGATCCCCCTCAGTATCAGTGGATGTAACCCCAACTCTTCCCCTCTCCCTCCATTTATCGAGCTACCTGGATCCAAGGTCTTGAGGCAGGGGTCCTTTTCAGTGATGCCATGCTGGGTGGTGGGTCCTGATGTGCTGGGTGCCACTGTGATGGTGACTGTGAATGAAAATGGATTAATTCAGCATGTGGGGAAACACAATAAAACAGGTCTCTCCTGACCTTCTGTTCTCCCGTCCCTGCCCAGGGCATAACTGTTCCTGGGCACAGCATAGGGCTCAGCTCTGGAGGGACTTCACAGAGCCCATTTTGGATGGGGACTCCCCAAGGGAAGGTCTCCTAAAAGCCAGTAAGGAGCTATAGCCTCCTTATTTCTTGCTGTCTGCCACCATCCTCAGAAAGACTGAAGAC
>NW_020930145.1:0-6812 GCF_003984885.1 Neopelma chrysocephalum | reverse complement strand
TCCCAATTCCTTGGATTCAGTGGAAGGATTTTTCCTTGCTTCTCCCAGTGAAGGAGCTGCACCACCCTGTGTCCATACTCACAGAGTCCCAGAGCGAGCAGGAGGAGCAGGGCAGGAGACCCGTCCATCTTCTGCTGGGGGTGTCTGTCCTTGGAGACGGCGCAGTGCAGCTGAGATGATCTTTGTCACTTGACTTGGGAGGCTGGGTCACACTTTGGGGAGGATGTGATGTCATCAGGACCCTCTTGGGTAAAGAGGTGATGCTCGGCATCTGTTGCAAAATGCAGGGGAAAAGAAAATTTCTGAAAAAATTCCATTTTAGTCCAGAATTTGGGCTCATTTATCCTTATCAATTCTTAATGGTGTCTCACAGAGTTTGCCTTGATGACTTCCCTAGAGATCCAGAGTGCTGCTGCTCATGCCTGAGGTAGGATCAGGCGCCCCAGCCTGCTGTCCCCCAGCCCTCTGTGGGTCCACAGCAGCTCCACAGAAGTCACAGACAAGCCTCGTGCTTTGGGTGAAGGTCCCAGTTTGCATTTCCCAGAAGGGATTCTTCATCCTTCTCTTGACCACACTCAAGGGGTCTCATGTGGAATGCAAAGCCCAGAGTATTGTCTTACCCAGCAAGTGAGACACAGATGTTTCATGGCATAGATCCATGTGTATCATTTATCTTCAAGCACAGGCTTTGCTGGCACACAGCCAGGTTCTTCAGGTGCTCGATTGTTCTCTCTGCAATTTCTCTATGGTCAATTCTTCTTTGCATTTACTCAGGGAAAGTGCAAGGCAGGTGGTCTGTGAGCAGAAACCCACCAGAGCGCCCAGTGCCCAAGGGCTTTTCTTTTTCTTTTTTTTTTAGCGACTCGTGGTTCTCTTCTCTAACCACAGGAGCTTCCGCCCTGCCCAAAAACCCCTTGTCTGCTTCACCAGAGAGGGCCCTGGGGCTGCCTCTGAGTGACCATTTGCACATGGGGATGGGTGATGCTTCCTGGAGCTTGCATATCTGAATAAACAGAATTTACTGCAGTCAATCAACATGTCCCTAAATAATCAACATGTTAAAAGTCCCATTATTGTTAACCAAAACAATTGACAGAGACTATTTTTGTTACCTCTCATCTGTTTCTTTCAGAAACAAACAAATCCCACCTTCCTTGCTCGGGCCAAACTCCTGCTGAAATCGGTGGAATTGGGGGTAACAGCAGAAGAGGAATAGCATGAGGGAAACAAAACATTACCCACAGAACTGTAAAAACACAAGAAGTAAGGCCCTTTAATCCATATTTACTTTCTCAGTGCAGCCTTGTAATAGATTAGATGAAACAGTAAAAATCCTAGGAGAGAGATGGCAACCACAGACAGAGGATGTGTTAAGTGAGAGCATTTATTTCCAAGTCACTTTGTAGTGAATTCAAAGCCTGGCTGCATTTTAGAAAGAAGTAGCACACGCCCTTGAGTAGAGATTTATTCCTTATTCCTCATCTGCTTGTCACTGATGCCTGTCAGCATCAGGATTGACCTGGTTCCTTTGCCTGAACCCTGTCACTGGGAACAGAGAGGGCGTTTGGCCTTGGGAATCGATTTGAAAAGCTCCAGTTTTGGAAGGAGCTGTGCTTTAGGGTGCAGTTCCCAGAAACAGTGCTGCTGGTTGTCTGGGTGTCTGTGCTCCATCTTGTCTTTTCCAGTTTGCCAGGGCAGAGTGCATGAGGTGCAGTCACAGTGTAGAGAACGTAGGAGATGGGTTTGTGTGCTGACAGCACCCGGGGGACGATCCAGAAGCCCAAAGGTGTGGATGCTGCGAGGTGTCAGTGTGTTGTGCTGGGTTTGGTGTGGGGCTTCCCCTGCACAGGCCTGGTGAGAGAAAAGGGTTTGATTTCCTTTGATGGGAAAGGAAGAGAAAGGCAATTAATTGTGTGATGAGCTGATGATCTTGTTTAGCCTTGGTCTGCAGCCAGGGACCTGCAAGACCAAGCTGCAAAATGTTCTGAAATCATCTTTGATGATCCTAGTGAAGGATCTGCCTACATTTCAGGTAGTGACAGCCAGCAGAAGGATGTTCTTAAGATACACTGATGATCAATTCTTACTCTAATTTAAAAAAAGAGTGCGAGTTTAATTTACCTCTGACTTCTGCTCACTCCTGTCCTCTCACCAAGCCTTTCTCCACATTCAGAAATGAATGAATAAAGAAGACCTTGGGGTTTTTTTTTGATTGGACAAGCTGTTATCAATTCCTAGAGAATTTTTCTTATTGCAACCTGTTTACTGCAGAGGAGTTTGAAAGGAGGCTTTCTAGACAGGCAGAGTGCACCCAAAATGATAGAAATTGCTGGTCTCCAGGACCTAAGAGTTTTATGCTGATCTAACAAATTGGAGATTTGGCACCCTTCTTTACTGAAGATTAATTTGTGGTGGAAAATGAATCATTCTGCTGCCAGCAAGAATCCCAGGCCAGATCCTTAGGTGCTCTTTCATGCAGTGAATTGCACTATTAACTTCTAAAGAGCTTCATTTCAATAATTGGGAGTTGCTCAGAGCAGCAGAAATTTCCTCTCTAAATAAAAACTGAAATATGCTACAATTTCTTAAACCATGTCATGTTAGTGCAGCTGAAGGAAAGGTGTCCTTGATTTCCTGAGGTCCTTGTAACCCAACTGCTCCATTGGTGCAGAACTGAAGAGCTGGGCAGATATTTTTTCTCTGTAGGGACAGAACATCCCTGTCCAGGGCTGGCAACAGGGGTTGAAATAAGTGAAGAATGCAAACATCATCCTAAACAAGGCAGCATGGACAGCTTTTCATTATCATTTCTCCCTTGGAAAGGCAGACAAGGATCAGAAGAGTCCTGGGTGTAATAAATATCCATTGTAAAACTGACAGACTGTTCCCTTTTTCAGATGGGTAAAAAAAATGCATTCTGTCTTTAAAAAAAAACACAAACAATTGTAGGGATCTACTATAGTAGGGGAGGGTGGTCTTTCTCTGAGTGATTGTATTAATTTAGACAACTGAAAGACAATTACCTTTCTTACTATAAGCCCCATGGCTGTATAACAAAGAACATGAATTTATCTGATTTAAAAGATGCTCTGATTTGCAAAGAATGAGGCTCCAGAGCTGTGAACATGCTGTCCCAAACTTTCTTGGCAACCCAGCTTTTCCAAGCACTAGCCCAGCACTGGCTGCCTGGAGCAGTAGTGGGGATTTCTTGGTGGGTCTCTGGCCACAAGCCCCAGGGTGCCCAAGGCTTGCAAAACTGCAGAAGTGGTTTCCTGCAGAGCAGGGGAGGTGAAGAAACTGGCTGCAGGGAGGTCTTTTTGCAGAAGGATAATGCACATGGGCAAAAGCATTTCTTTTTCCAAACTGGCAAATTGCAATTCTCCTTGTGATGGTGTTTTCCTTGTGATTCAGGATGATGGGCGGGTTGGGGTGGCAGGAGGGAAAACATAAAAGAAAGATCTCCATGTGCCCTAGAAACTGGGTTGCCTCTAAATCTATTCCTGTCTGGAGTGCTGTTTCTCAGGAAAGTCATCCAAGTTTGCAGCAGCCTCCCTGCTGCTGTTCCTTAATGCCTGCAGGGGAAATGGAGGCCTGAAGCCGTGGTGATTTTTTTGGTCTGCCACAAGCACCACCTGTCTTTATGTTTTATATCTACTGGTGTGTCAGGGCCAAGTGATTTGAACTACTTAATCACAAAAAAACCCCAAACAAAAACTGCAAACAAATCCAAAAACACAGAACAAGAGAATCTTCTGTCTCGTTTTTGCCCTTAAGTCATTTCACAGTCCCCTCCCATCCAACGGCTATCGGATGAAGAATTTTTAGGTTGCTTTTGGGCACCTTCCTGCTTTGTTGCCTGAGGGTGCCAAGTTTAAGGGAAAATTGCCAATGCCTGTCACTTACTAACCTTTTACGCCTCCACCTTCGTCTTCTGGTTTCTAAAATAAGAAAGAAAATGTTTTAGTTCAAAGCTACCAAGTCACAGCTCAGTAAAGAAACACTGCAGCAAGGTGGGTCTGGTGTTCCCCAGCAGCTGATACCTTTAAAATTAACCACGGATAAACCAAGTTTATTTTTAAGCAAATCCCTGCCAGGGAGTGGTGCTGCAGCTCCTGTTACCTCAATATTCCACTTAAACATTTTGATGAATTAAAATGTGAGGTGAGTAGCAGTAGTAGGGTCAGCCTGGGAATCCAGAGGGTGAATTATTTCTGTTGACTTTGGCATGTTGCTGAAAATCCCTTAGCAGGAATTGTTTCTACAAGAGGTGAGTGGCACTCCACATGCAACCAAGTTGAACGATGCTCTTCCCCATTTTAGCATCTCTGTTGTTACTTTGGGATGTATTCAGCAAAATACAGTGTTCTGCCATTAATTTTAGCCCAAGTATTAATCTATCCTGGAGGTTTTAGGCTGCTGCAGAAATTAACTGCAGCTGATGGCTTTTCACTGATCGTTTTACATCAGTGTTAAAAGGCAGAAGTAAATCACTGAGTGGTGTTTGTAGGTTAACAGTGTTGCAGGTCACCAGGGAATGCCACAGTATGTGGAGAGCTCTTGGCTCCTGGTAACTTCAGAGGGAATTTGGACCAAGTCCAGGCACTCTGCTGCATCATCAGCTACTTCCCCCAAGGAGAATGATTTTTGGCTGTGTCTCCTTAATGCTTTTTCATGTATTCCTTCCTATCTCTGCAGAGTATGGAGATTAGTATTTTTTCAGGGCTGAAGGATGCTGAAAAATGGTGCTTTTTCAGCTGGGTCAGCTGGTAAATTCATCTGGCATCAGCTCCAGGCCTCAGGGTCAGGGAGGATCTAGTTAGGTTAATTCAGCAGCAGAACTGCTGGTGTTCAGGCAAATGAGCAGAGCTGGATTAATGAAGTCATAACTTCTGGGATACTGGAGAGTTGAACTGATTTCAGTGAGCTAAATTGAGTTAAATCCATTTGCACTCACTGCTTGCTCAGGGTAGCTTAACTTCATTTCAAACACGAAATTTCACCAAAGGGCTTTTGCTGACCCAGAGATTCTGCATTCCTGCTTAAACTGTGGCAGTCTCTGAACCTGTGTAATGAAGTTACTTTTTTAGTTACAGCTCAAGCTGCTTCTGGGAGTCTCAGCATATGCTGGAGCATATTTACCCTGATGTGTCAGAATGTTTCAGGCCCTGGTACATTAATCTCTGACACACCAATTTAAGGATGGTAGAGCCAAGACAGTTCATACAGTAAGTTCTGTCTGTTTCTAATCAATTTTCTTCCTTGAAGGTCTTTTTCAACCTAAATAAATTTCTGATTCTATGATTCTAAGTTGTTAATTATTTTTCAGCCTAAGCCTACCGATGAGGAAAATACAGACAGTGATTTTAACAGTAGTCCTTCTCTTGCATTGACTGTGTCCTGGTTATCTGATACCTCACAAAGCAGGCAGAACATCCATCCCTCTGAGGGACAGGGCTGTGGTTTGAGGCCGGAGGTGAATCTATAGGGATTGTGGTGAGCCTTACTTGGGCACTGCAGGATGGTGATGGCCAGGGCAATGAGGAGCAGGAGGCAGGCGCCTGCCGAGGGAACCCAGATGATACCATCACAGAAGGAATTCAGGTCCTTCTCTGTGCTGGACTCTGAAGGAATAGAGAAGGGTAAAGGTCAAAAAAGCACAGAAACATTAAGTTTGTAAAAGACCTCCAAGATCATTGAGTCCAAGCTTTGAGCAGGAATGGAGAAGGGGAAAGGTCCAGCAGGTGCTCAGGGCTGGTGTCAGGGCCAGTTCTGGTGGAGCCAAGGGAGCTGCCAAGGGCCCTGCCTGGTGTTCCATGAGGCTGGTGGTGAGGCAGAGGGCTTCCCCTGGGCTGCTACTCTCACCATTTTCCAGAGACTTGAGGGAGGACATGTAGCCAAAAATTTTCTCTTTCCCCTGATGAGGCTAAAACCACTCCCAGCCCTTAAGGCTCTGCCCTCCCTCCCCCTCTTCTCAGTGTGCCCAGGCATGAGACATGCTCGTGCTTTTTACCTCATCCTTAGCCTTTCCTATGTGGGATGAAACATTGGAGTTTAATCCTTCCAACTCTGATAAAGCTCTGTGGATTTTCACTCTCCTCCCACTCCAAAATGCCTGCAGGTTTCAGTGGCATCAGTGGGCCAGAACCCAGCTGCTCCCCTCTCCCTCCCTGCACCCAGGCTACCTGGATCTGGGGTCTTGACGTAGGAGTCCTTTCCAGTGATACCACGCTGAGTGGTGGGTCCTGGTGTGGTGATGACTAAAAGTGAAAATGGATGAATTCAGCAAGTAGGGAAATGCAGTAAAACAGGTCTCTCCTGCCCTTCATTCTCCCACCCCTGCCCAGGTTATAGTTTTTCCCGTACACATATTAGGGCTTCATAGAGCCCCTTTTGAATGGAGATTCCCCCAAGGAGGGTCTCCCAAGAGCCAATAAGGAGCTGTAGGCTTCTTATGTTGTGCTGTATGCCACCGTCCTCAGAAAGACTGAACACTGTGAGTTTTGGGACCTATGTGAGGTGAGGAAGGAGGGGGTAGTGCTGGACTTTGCTTTACTCTTCTCCCTTCAGAGCCATGGAGGGGTTGAAAAGTGGGAATGGGGAAATGATGCTGGGTCTGCCTAATCATCTTTGCCTTTGGGCAGGAGCAATACCATGAGGAGAGATAGCAAGCAGGGAGCTTCTGGCAGGAGGACCAGTGGGTTGGTCACAAGAGGCCTTGGGGAAGCAAGCAGGGAAATGGAGTTTGTGGGAGAGTCAGCTGGTTATAAAAAGGCACAGGCAGGAGGTGCTGGGGATTTTGGCAGAGCTTAAAG
>NW_020930144.1:0-630 GCF_003984885.1 Neopelma chrysocephalum | reverse complement strand
TTGAACCCCTGCCAGATTGTCTACCTTGGAAATACCCCACTTAGAGAGGCTATATGGATACCCTTGGGAAATCTGAAGTGTCCTTAAAGGAATGTGTGATTTTGTGTCTGGAAAGAAATATAACCTAGAAGCAGATGGATGTACAAATTCAGAGGCAAGATCTGCAGCATAGGTGAAATTTTTGTCTGGAATAGCTGAAAGCTTTTGATTGTTAATATGGCAAGCCAACCAGAATCACTCAACCACAGAACAAAATGGATGTGCTAAATTGGCACCTGGACTTGTTACCACCATGAAGTTGTCAGACACTTAAGCTTCCTACCCATTTTGCTTCTGGTGCAGAATAACAAGCCAGGTGCTAATTTAGCACATCCATTTTGTTCTGTGGTTGAGTGATTCTGGTTGGCTTGCCATATTAACAATCAAAAGCTTTCAGCTATTCCAGACAAAAATTTCACCTATGCTGCAGATCTTGCCTCTGAATTTGTACATCCATCTGCTTCTAGGTTATATTTCTTTCCAGACACAAAATCACACATTCCTTTAAGGACACTTCAGATTTCCCAAGGGTATCCATATAGCCTCTCTAAGTGGGGTATTTCCAAGGTAGACAATCTGGCAGGGGTTCAA
>NW_020930143.1:0-305 GCF_003984885.1 Neopelma chrysocephalum | reverse complement strand
TCATGTATTTCCTTCCCTTGAGTCACTACCAGACCCCTTCCACCTTGATAAAACAGGGAAGACTTTCCTCCTTGCAATCCTGGCAGTAATTCCCGGTGTTCAGTGCCCAACAGCCTCGTTTGTGACAACTGCTGAGCTCCTGCCTTAATCAATGCTGTTAATTGAATTGATGATTGGACTGGCCCCTGTTCAGAGCGGCTGTTTCACATCATTAGCCTTGTTTAACCTTCCTGTTTAACCACAAGAGCCACCTGTGGCTGTCTCCACTATGATACAAGCAGTGGGACACCCTGGGTGTCCCCCCT
>NW_020930142.1:0-351 GCF_003984885.1 Neopelma chrysocephalum | reverse complement strand
CAAAACTGTTCAATATAATAAAACAAAAATAATAGTGACAATTATCACAAAACAAAGAAAGTACTTCAGGTCACCATACTGGGGTTTTGGGGTCTTTTGGGTTGGGGGGGTGGTGTTCCTGAAAATATGAGTTAGCTGTTACAGCTTCTTTTTGTGACCCTGGAGAAGAAAGGGAAAAAAAGAGGTTATTTTATTTATTTTAAAAAACCCCAAAACAAAACCCAAACAAACAGAAACACCACCCCCCCAACCCAAAAGACCCCAAAACCCCAGTATGGTGACCTGAAGTACTTTCTTTGTTTTGTGATAATTGTCACTATTATTTTTGTTTTATTATATTGAACAGTTTTG
>NW_020930141.1:0-441 GCF_003984885.1 Neopelma chrysocephalum | reverse complement strand
CTCAAAGACACAGACAACTCCTCTTGACCAGAAAATTTTGAAAAATGGCAGAGCAGTATAAAAACTGACAATTTTAACATGTTCTTTTCAGGAACTCACTGCAGCATTGCAAATATAAACATTAGTGCCATAAACCATCTCTGGCTTGACTTTTGTGGCATTTGCAACTGTTTTAAAGTTAGAATGGTTCTAGAGGCTTTCTGCACTAACTTGTATTACCCTTGAACATACTTGAGTGATTAACAACGTTCTTGTAAAGGCTGCCAAAAAATAGATACATATCAACTTATAGATTCATATTTAATCTTCTGAAATTAGAAGGAAATGATCATGGAAATATTACTAGAAAGACTAGAAAGCATATTGTCAGCACTTATCAAACAAACAAAGCAACTCACTTATTACCATTGCCATTATTATTATTATAACAAACATTGATGG
>NW_020930140.1:0-441 GCF_003984885.1 Neopelma chrysocephalum | reverse complement strand
CCATCAATGTTTGTTATAATAATAATAATGGCAATGGTAATAAGTGAGTTGCTTTGTTTGTTTGATAAGTGCTGACAATATGCTTTCTAGTCTTTCTAGTAATATTTCCATGATCATTTCCTTCTAATTTCAGAAGATTAAATATGAATCTATAAGTTGATATGTATCTATTTTTTGGCAGCCTTTACAAGAACGTTGTTAATCACTCAAGTATGTTCAAGGGTAATACAAGTTAGTGCAGAAAGCCTCTAGAACCATTCTAACTTTAAAACAGTTGCAAATGCCACAAAAGTCAAGCCAGAGATGGTTTATGGCACTAATGTTTATATTTGCAATGCTGCAGTGAGTTCCTGAAAAGAACATGTTAAAATTGTCAGTTTTTATACTGCTCTGCCATTTTTCAAAATTTTCTGGTCAAGAGGAGTTGTCTGTGTCTTTGAG
>NW_020930139.1:0-805 GCF_003984885.1 Neopelma chrysocephalum | reverse complement strand
CTCAAAGACACAGACAACTCCTCTTGACCAGAAAATTTTGAAAAATGACAGAGCAGTATAAAAACTGACAATTTTAACATGTTCTTTTCAGGAATTCACTGCAGCATTGCAAATATAAACATTAGTGCCATAAACCATCTCTGGCTTGACTTTTGTGGCATTTGCAACTGTTTTTAAGTTAGAATAGTTCTAGAGGCTTTCTGCACTAACTTGTATTACCTCTGAACATACTTGAGTGATTAACAGTGTTCTTGTAAAGGCTCCCAAAAAATAGATACATATCAACTTATAGATTCATATTTAGTCCTCTGAAATTAGAAGGAAATGATCATGGAAATATTATGAGAAAGACTAGAAAGCATATTGTCAACACTTATCAAACAAAGAAACTCACTTATTATCATTGCCATTATTATTATTATTATTATTATTATTATTATTATTATAACAAACATTGATGGAACTTTGCAGAGGTGTTCTTCCAGGTCAATGTCTGCAATTTATCCTGACAAAACATCAGAAACTTCTGAAAAAAACCCCACATGTCACCTGCAGGTAAGCACATTCCATTTTACTGGTTTTCTTCTTTATTTTAATAGGAAGAACGTGTTAGATAAAGTGGTTATTGGGTTTGACTGCTCTGCATATTTTATGCCTGAAAATAATCATAATTTAGCACCGGAGAACTCCCCTTTTCTGGAGAAAATCTTTAGTTGTGTGTGTATGTGTGTGTATGTGAGACAGAGAGTGAGGCAGACAGATTTTAGTTCTCTTAAGTCATATGTTCATCCAGGATAAAATGTTG
>NW_020930138.1:0-805 GCF_003984885.1 Neopelma chrysocephalum | reverse complement strand
CAACATTTTATCCTGGATGAACATATGACTTAAGAGAACTAAAATCTGTCTGCCTCACTCTCTGTCTCACATACACACACATACACACACAACTAAAGATTTTCTCCAGAAAAGGGGAGTTCTCCGGTGCTAAATTATGATTATTTTCAGGCATAAAATATGCAGAGCAGTCAAACCCAATAACCACTTTATCTAACACGTTCTTCCTATTAAAATAAAGAAGAAAACCAGTAAAATGGAATGTGCTTACCTGCAGGTGACATGTGGGGTTTTTTTCAGAAGTTTCTGATGTTTTGTCAGGATAAATTGCAGACATTGACCTGGAAGAACACCTCTGCAAAGTTCCATCAATGTTTGTTATAATAATAATAATAATAATAATAATAATAATAATAATGGCAATGATAATAAGTGAGTTTCTTTGTTTGATAAGTGTTGACAATATGCTTTCTAGTCTTTCTCATAATATTTCCATGATCATTTCCTTCTAATTTCAGAGGACTAAATATGAATCTATAAGTTGATATGTATCTATTTTTTGGGAGCCTTTACAAGAACACTGTTAATCACTCAAGTATGTTCAGAGGTAATACAAGTTAGTGCAGAAAGCCTCTAGAACTATTCTAACTTAAAAACAGTTGCAAATGCCACAAAAGTCAAGCCAGAGATGGTTTATGGCACTAATGTTTATATTTGCAATGCTGCAGTGAATTCCTGAAAAGAACATGTTAAAATTGTCAGTTTTTATACTGCTCTGTCATTTTTCAAAATTTTCTGGTCAAGAGGAGTTGTCTGTGTCTTTGAG
>NW_020930137.1:0-1570 GCF_003984885.1 Neopelma chrysocephalum | reverse complement strand
TAGAACTCTTAAAACACATTTTTTCAGGTATACCACAAGTGTTACATCATTAAGCACAAAAATTGTCCAAGGAATCTAATGTCAGTCTTATAAATTCATCAAAAGGAAATACTCAGCTTTTTGAAATGTGAAAAATTACTTGTGGTTTTCTCTTACACTCATTTTCCATATTCTGAGATTGCATGTTTCATTTCTTGTATATTTATGATATCCTATTTGCGGTCAGTTGTGTTTTCTCTAGCAAGATCTCACACTAAAGGATGATTAATTTGTATTTTAGTCAGTGAGTCATGTATCCTAATTGTCACATACAAGCATTTGAGTTTCTATTCATGAGACAAGGTGTTTTCAATATGTGTCAATAATTAGCCTGTGTACTGGGATTTAAGGGGCACATTTTAAAGTTCTTTGCTTTAACTTCAAAAAGTGTGTGCCCTCCCCTGTGCTGGGGTAATTCCACCAGCAGGATCAAGCAATATCCTTGACTTTTGTGGGAATAAGGGGTCAGAACCAGTTGTGTCTGTGATTATGCCTGATACTGAATTTTTTTGAGGCAAGGGGGGCAAGAGGGTGAATCTGTAGTTTAAGATGTTGTGTTCTCCATGGGAGATGATGCCACAAAAAAGGCAAAGTACCAGGTATTTGACTTAGGGCTGATTGGATGGGACTATCCTTTATTAGAGCTCAAATTAACGAGTCCCAGCAGGCCAGTGTTGTTCAGCCTCACCCTAAAGGACATCAGGACCTCTCAAGGGGAATACTCAGGTTTACAAGCAACTTTTTTGCAGACCTGCACTGTGTGCACCTTGGAAAGAGTGGTCACACCAGATTTGTTCAGGAATCTCCCAAGGATAGGAAAAGAACCAGCTATCCTAAGGCCATTGAGGCTGAATCTGCTGCTGTGAGGGATTGCTTTTGTTCCACAGAGCATCTGTCTCAGCTTCAGTAAGCTGTAAATGCTGTGCTATTTAGCTTGTTCTTTTTGTTGTGTTCAGTGCTGTGCTATAATCTCCTGGGGTTTGGAACAAACTTCTCTCCAACGCTTGCACTTGAAAATGAAGATTCTTCAGTCTCATTGACCTACAAGGAACAGCAATCACCAGGTTCTGAAGGTTTTCTTGGAGGTTCAGGAGTCTGTGCAAAGCAAAATATGAGAAGCAGAGATACAACTGTTTCACTGAGTTTAAGATTAGAATTATCTGAAGTAGCTTAGGGGTGATTCAGGTGTGAGGCTGTCCCTGGATCTCCTCAGTGGTGCTGATGTCTAAGAACAGGTACCAACCTCTCCCACAATTATTGACTTCTGTGCCTACAGTTTTCATGGCATTGGAACAACATTTTAGAAGGAGGACTTTGAGAGGGTTTTAAGAAAAATTAAAAAGTTGTGATATGCACAAGCATTTTACATTCACTGCTACAATGCAAGGAGATGGAGGAAAGTGTGGAGCTGAGTCCAAGTACATCACTTTCTTAGTACTCTCAGTAAATCTGACACTATAGTGAGTCAGATTTGTCTGTTGTATTCCCAAAAATATACAACATTTTATCCTGGATGAATATATGACTTAAG
>NW_020930136.1:0-419 GCF_003984885.1 Neopelma chrysocephalum | reverse complement strand
GCATTGTAGCAGTGATGTAAAATGCTTGTGCATATCACAACTTTTTAATTTTTCTGAAAACCCTCTCAAAGTCCTCCTTCTCAAATGTAAGGAAAAATATTGCCTGAGATGTCCCAGACTCAGTGTTTGCTGCATAGTGAATTTACAACATTTATAGCATTTATAGCATTAACAGCATTTACAGCATCCTGGAGTTAGTTTTGCAGGATCTCCTGGTCCGTGCACAGTCATTTCCATGGGAAGAGCTCCCAGCACGATGGAAGCAACACAGAGGAAAGCTCCCAACAACTTATCTCCCTAAGCCCTCATGCCAGCTAATGAATGAAGCTGATGAAAACTCTGTCTCACATCTTAAAGATATGATAATTCAGGTTTGTCACAGGGTAATCTGCTGCTGTTGTCAGAATCAGTGATGTTCC
>NW_020930135.1:0-405 GCF_003984885.1 Neopelma chrysocephalum | reverse complement strand
ATGTAAAATGCTTGTGCATATCACAACTTTTTAATTTTTCTTAAAACCCTCTCAAAGTCCTCCTTCTAAAATGTAAGGAAAAATATTGCCTGAGATGTCCCAGACTCAGTGTTTGCTGCATAGTGGATTTACAACATTTATAGCATTTATAGCATTAACAGCATTTACAGCATCCTGGAGTTAGTTTTGCAGGATCTCCTGGTCCATGCACAGTCATTTCCATGGGAAGAGCTCCCAGCACGATGGAAGCAACACAGAGGAAAGCTCCCAACAACTTATCTCCCTAAGCCCTCATGCCAGCTAATGAATGAAGCTGATGAAAACTCTGTCTCACATCTTAAAGATACGATAATTCAGCTTTGTCACAGGGTAATCTGCTGCTGTTGTCAGAATCAGTGATGTTCC
>NW_020930134.1:0-1515 GCF_003984885.1 Neopelma chrysocephalum | reverse complement strand
TAGAACTCTTAAAACACATTTTTTCAGGTATACCACAAGTGTTACATTATTAAGCACAAAAATTATCCAAGGAATCTAATGTCAGTCTTATAAGTTCATCAAAAGGAAATACTCAGCTTTTTGAAATGTTAAAAATTACTTGTGGTTTTCTCTTACACTCATTTTCCATATTCTGAGATTGCATGTTTCATTTCTTGTATATTTATGATACCCTATTTGCGGACAGTTGTGTTTTCTCTAGCCAGCTCTGGCACTAAAGGATGATTAATTTGTATTTTACTCAGTGAGTCACGTATCCTAATTGTCACATACAAGCATTTGGGTTTCTATTCATGAGACAAGGTGTTTTCAATATGTGTCAATAATTAGCCTGTGTACTGGGATTTAAGGGCCACATTTTAAAGTTCTTTGCTTTAACTTCAAAAAGGGCGTGCCCTCCCCTGTACTGGGGTAATTCCACCAGCAGGAGCAAGCAATATCCTTGCCTTTTGTGGGAATAAGGGGTCAGAACCAGTTGTGTCTGTACCTGTGATACTAAAATATAGCGAGTTTTTTCAAGGCAAGGGGCAAGAAAGTGAAACTGTAGTTTAAGATGTGTTGTTCTCCACAGGAGATGATGCCACAAAAAGGGCAAAGTGCCAGGTATTTGACTTGGGGCTGATTGGATGGGACTATCCTTTATTAGAGCTCCATTTAATGAGTCCCAGTTATTCAGCCTCACCCTAAAGGACATCAGGACCTCTCAAGGGGAATACTCAGGTTTACAACCAACTTTTTTGCAGACCTGCACTGTGTGCACCTTGGAAAGGGTGGTCACACCAGATTTATTCAGGAATCTCCCAAGGATAGGAAAAGAACTGGCTATCCTAAGGCCATTGAGGCTGAATCTGCTGCTGTGAGGGATTGCTTTTGTTCCAGAGAGCATCTGTCTCAGCTTCAGTAAGCTGTAAATGCTGTGCTATTTAGCTTGTTCTTTTTGTTGTGTTCAGTGCTGTGCTATAATCTCCTGGGGTTTGGAACAAACTTCTCTCCAACGCTTGCACTTGAAAATGAAGATTCTCCAGTCTCATTGACCTACAAGGAACAGCAATCACCAGGCTCTGAAGGTTTTCTTGGAGGTTCAGGAGTCTGTGCAAAGCAAAATATGAGAAGCAGAGATACAACTGTTTCACTGAGTTTAAGATTAGAATTATCTGAAGTAGCTTAGGGGTGATTCAGATGTGAGGCTGTCCCTGGATCTCCTCAGTGGTGCTGATGTCTAAGAACAGGTACCAACCTCTCTCACAATTATTGACTCCTGTGCCCACAGTTTTCATGGCATTGGAACAACATTTTGGAAAGAGGACTTTGAGAGGGTTTTAAGAAAAATTAAAAAGTTGTGATATGCACAAGCATTTTACATCACTGCTACAATGCAACGAGATGGAGGAAAGTGTGGGGCTAAATCCAAGTACATCACTTTCCTAGTACTCTCAGTAAATCTGACACTGTAGTAAGTCAGATTTGGCTGTTGTA
>NW_020930133.1:0-1426 GCF_003984885.1 Neopelma chrysocephalum | reverse complement strand
CATTTTTCAAAATTTTCTGGTCAAGAGGAGTTGTCTGTGTCTTTGAGAAATCTTTGAAAAAGGCTGCCCTAAGTAATCCTTTCGAGCACAGATTTTTTTGTGTATGAATACTGTAAACAATTTATTTTTGGTGTGTTCAAAATTTTTTTTTAAATCCTTCACGCTGGCCACCACTAAAACTTTGCTGTTGAACTCCTTCAGTGGGAGAAAGGGAGATGAAATGCCTGATAATTCAATTTCTTAGAGATTCCCTGTAACAGAAGGCACGTGCGGGAGCCAGGTCTAATTTGCAGATGACTCATTGGGAGATAATGCAAATAAATAGTGCTTAAAAGAGTTCTGCAGGTGCTTAAATCGTGCTCTGGAGTGAAATTTGGTGCCCTTAAAGCCTCAGGACTGGGAGAGAAAGAGAGTTGTTCTCTCTGAAGATCAGATCAGATCAGGAGAAGGGAAAACTTACCGTAATATTCCCATTCAACATGTGAAAAATTGGAATCCAGAACTGATTTCCACTTCGTGTATCTTCATGGAAATGTGTTTTCCAGACCTGCAGGTAAACTGTTGCTTCTGCTCTTTGAGATACCTGCTAGAGGATGAATTCATCAAGATAAATGGGTTGTTATGTTTCTAGAGGTGTTCAGTTCTGTGTATAAGAGACCATCTGTTTTCTAATAAATGTCCTCGCTCATATTTTTGGGCAGGTTGTTTTATTTATCCTTTTAAGCTTTACCGTTTTTTTTTTAATAAACACAAACAATAATCATAATCTAGAAATGGAAAGCAACTTATTTTTTCTTTTCTCTTTATTTTCTAGTTAAGACTAGAATATATAGTATATGCTCTATACCCTGTACTATATACCCTGAATATAGTATATATATACTATGAATATATATACATAGATATATAGATATATATATATATACACTATATATGGGCACCATTAGGACCTGCAATACATAAATAGTGAAAATCTTAAATTATCTATCACACATGTCCATTAGCTGGTGGAAATCACTACACGAGTTCCAAGAAAATATCTTGCTTGGTAAAATTTATTCTAGTAGCTCACTGCCAAAAAATTCTGCTATTTTCACTTGTGCTAATTGTGATTGGATAAAACATTCTTTCTTGTTTCTTAAGAAGATAAACAGAATTCATGGGTGAATTAATCTTCTGGCATGGCTGTAATATTTATGAGTTCAAAATCGACGATTTGAGGATGTCCTTTAATATCCTCTTTAAAAGGAACATTTCAGCAAACGTTCCTGCGAGAATAATAATCCAAAAGAACATTTGCAAAAAGTCAACACAGAAGAAGTAAACACAGCCCAGTCAAGTTCCCTGTGAGCATATTGTCAGCACTTATCAAACAAACAAAGAAATTCACTTATTACCATTGCCATTATTATTATTATAACAAACA
>NW_020930132.1:0-1426 GCF_003984885.1 Neopelma chrysocephalum | reverse complement strand
TGTTTGTTATAATAATAATAATGGCAATGGTAATAAGTGAATTTCTTTGTTTGTTTGATAAGTGCTGACAATATGCTCACAGGGAACTTGACTGGGCTGTGTTTACTTCTTCTGTGTTGACTTTTTGCAAATGTTCTTTTGGATTATTATTCTCGCAGGAACGTTTGCTGAAATGTTCCTTTTAAAGAGGATATTAAAGGACATCCTCAAATCGTCGATTTTGAACTCATAAATATTACAGCCATGCCAGAAGATTAATTCACCCATGAATTCTGTTTATCTTCTTAAGAAACAAGAAAGAATGTTTTATCCAATCACAATTAGCACAAGTGAAAATAGCAGAATTTTTTGGCAGTGAGCTACTAGAATAAATTTTACCAAGCAAGATATTTTCTTGGAACTCGTGTAGTGATTTCCACCAGCTAATGGACATGTGTGATAGATAATTTAAGATTTTCACTATTTATGTATTGCAGGTCCTAATGGTGCCCATATATAGTGTATATATATATATATCTATATATCTATGTATATATATTCATAGTATATATATACTATATTCAGGGTATATAGTACAGGGTATAGAGCATATACTATATATTCTAGTCTTAACTAGAAAATAAAGAGAAAAGAAAAAATAAGTTGCTTTCCATTTCTAGATTATGATTATTGTTTGTGTTTATTAAAAAAAAAACGGTAAAGCTTAAAAGGATAAATAAAACAACCTGCCCAAAAATATGAGCGAGGACATTTATTAGAAAACAGATGGTCTCTTATACACAGAACTGAACACCTCTAGAAACATAACAACCCATTTATCTTGATGAATTCATCCTCTAGCAGGTATCTCAAAGAGCAGAAGCAACAGTTTACCTGCAGGTCTGGAAAACACATTTCCATGAAGATACACGAAGTGGAAATCAGTTCTGGATTCCAATTTTTCACATGTTGAATGGGAATATTACGGTAAGTTTTCCCTTCTCCTGATCTGATCTGATCTTCAGAGAGAACAACTCTCTTTCTCTCCCAGTCCTGAGGCTTTAAGGGCACCAAATTTCACTCCAGAGCACGATTTAAGCACCTGCAGAACTCTTTTAAGCACTATTTATTTGCATTATCTCCCAATGAGTCATCTGCAAATTAGACCTGGCTCCCGCACGTGCCTTCTGTTACAGGGAATCTCTAAGAAATTGAATTATCAGGCATTTCATCTCCCTTTCTCCCACTGAAGGAGTTCAACAGCAAAGTTTTAGTGGTGGCCAGCGTGAAGGATTTAAAAAAAAATTTTGAACACACCAAAAATAAATTGTTTACAGTATTCATACACAAAAAAATCTGTGCTCGAAAGGATTACTTAGGGCAGCCTTTTTCAAAGATTTCTCAAAGACACAGACAACTCCTCTTGACCAGAAAATTTTGAAAAATG
>NW_020930131.1:0-362 GCF_003984885.1 Neopelma chrysocephalum | reverse complement strand
TTTGGCACCTGGATTTTGGGTGGGTTGTCTCGGCTCCGTCTCACCCAGGATGAGGCCGCTGGTTTTGGCACCTGGATTTTGAGTGGTTTGTCTCGGCTCCATCTCACCTGGGATGCGGCCGCTGGTTTTGGCACCTGGATTTTGGGTGGTCTGTCTTGGCTCTATCTCACCCAGGATGAGGACACCGGGTTTGGCACCTGGATTTTGGGTGGGTTGTCTCGGCTCCATCTCACCTGGGATGCAGCCGCTGGGTTTGGCACCTGGATTTTGGGTGGGTTGTCTCAGCTCCATCTCACCCAGGATGAGGCCACTGGTTTTGGCACCTGGATTTTGGGTGGGTTGTCTCGGCTCCGTCTCACCCA
>NW_020930130.1:0-376 GCF_003984885.1 Neopelma chrysocephalum | reverse complement strand
CCAGGCCTTGACAGGCAAAAACACCCCCTGACACAGAAAACCAGGCCCTGACACGCAAACCCTGCCTGAGCCCTGCTCCCGTGGGCCTGAACACGCCAAAGCCCAGCCTGGGGTGTCCCAGCCCCCCGAGAACACCTTTACTTGTGAACATGTTTAACCCCCCCCACCTGCCCAAACATGTTGAAGTGTGGCTTGGGATGCTGAGAGTTAAGCTTGGGATGCTTAACACACGCCCTGACACGCACAAACACACCTGAGGACTTTGGGGTGCCCAACCACACTTGTAACATGCTCTGACAAGTTTAAACTGGGCTCAAACGTCTCTCACTCTGCCCCAACATGCTCCGACCTGCCCCAACACATAAAGCCCCCCCCC
>NW_020930129.1:0-400 GCF_003984885.1 Neopelma chrysocephalum | reverse complement strand
CCTTGACAGGCAAAAACACCCCCTGACACAGAAAACCAGGCCTTGACGTGCAAAAACACCCCCTGACATGCAAAACCAGGCCTTGACACGCAAAGCCTGCCTGAGCCGTGCTCCCCTGGACCTGAACACGCCAAAGCCCAGCCCAGGGTGCCTCAGCCCCCCGAGAACACCTTTACCTGGGAACACCTTTAACCCCCCCCACCTGCCCAAACCTGTTGAAGTGTGGCTTGGGATGCTGAGAGACGCTTAACACACGCCCTGACATGCACAAACACACCTGAGGACTTCGGGGTGCCCGACCACACTTGTAACATGCTCTGACAAGTTTAAACTGGGTTCAAACGTCTCTCACTCTGCCCCAACATGCTCTGACCTGCCCCGACACATAAAGCCCCCCCCC
>NW_020930128.1:0-5361 GCF_003984885.1 Neopelma chrysocephalum | reverse complement strand
AGTTGCAGCTGGGGAGGAGTGATGGATGATGGAGAAGGGACCCTCTCCCTCCCTCTCCTCCCCATCTTTCACATCAGTCAGACCATAAGTTTTTTGGTTGGTGTGTTTTGGGGTTGCCAGGAAAGGAGCTGGACTGGAAGCTCTGCCTGGGGACGGGGTGCTTGGGCTGCCCCGAGCTCACAGTGGGGTTTTGGAGGGGGATGTGCAAACAGAAGCTGCTCTGTGGCTGGAGGTTTGAGTTGGGTTTGGTTGGTTGTGGCTCATCTCAACCCTGAAAATTGTTCTTTCCCTTTTGTGCCACGTCTGCAATGAGCTGTGGCAAAAGGGAACCTGATGAACTGGTCTGGACCCATCATGTGCCGTGTTCTACTCGACGTGTGGTTTTGAGCCTTCCTTTGGCACCAGGTTTGTTTGCAGATGATGTCAGTGAGCACTTGAGAATCAATTGACTTCAGGGAAGTCAAATGAGGCCCTTTTCCAGGGACAGTTATAGGGGGGGAAAAATGAAACAACTGAGGCTTTGTTTGAGGTCTTCCAGGCTGAGTCCTTAAAATTGAATCAACTTCCTCGTGTAAATTTGAAGTCTACTGTTGGGTGACGAAAAGCAGCACCGGTTGCCATCAAAGTAAAGCTTGGATGGTTGTTCAAATCATGTTCTATGTGCCAAAGACAGGCCCTGCTCTCAGGAGAGCAGCTCTGACCTCCCTACCCATGAGCTGGGGGTGGAAGTTTGCTGGGCAGGGACCATGCTGGGATAGCTCTTGACTTGAGGGTGATGTGACCAGCAGGAGTCTGGTGCCTTTGACCTCACTTTATGCAAAAGTGTCCTTGCTGGGTCAAAATTCCCAAAGGGATTTAAACCTCAACCATTTCAATGGGATCAAATCAGTGGGATGTTTAGCTAAGGGAGAGGGGAGAGACCCAACTCCTCCTCTCGTCCCTCCCAGGAGAAACCAACCCTTCCTTTGACTGGGATCAGGGAATCACAGAGTGGCTTGGGCTGGAAGGGACCTTAAAGATCATGTAATCCAACCCCTCTGCCATGGGCAGGGACACCTTCCACTATCCCAGGTTGCTCCAAGCTGGCCTTGGACACTTCCAGGGACGGGGCAGCCACAGCTTCTCTGGGAAATCCGTTCCAGGGCCTCCCCACCCTCACAGCTGAGAATTCCTTCCCAGTATCCCACCTAATGATGCTGGGGGGGGTGATGGTTGTTGTTGGTGTTGTGTGACACTCTGGTGACATCAGGACTGCAGGTTAAGGCCAGAGGAAGAGGGTGTGTTGCCTCTCCCTCTCCCCCAACCTGCTCGTTTCACCACAAACTGCTCTTTCATTTTTGCTCACCGCCGTCTGCTCGTGTTTTGAAGGTTTTTGACAGAGCTATTCTGGCCTTTCTGGAAAAAAAAAAAAAACAAACCACCTCCTGGTTCCTCTAACTCAGAGCTGTGCCTTTCTGCAGGCTTTGCTTGGCAAGCCTGCTTTGTAACCACTCAAACCAACCCCATACCTCAGCAAACCACCCCGCTGAGAGCTGGGCCTTGTTGGCTTGGTGTTCTCCTTCCCCAGCAAGGTCAAGAGCCTGAAGTTGTGTCAGGAGGGGTGGTGGAGCTTTTAGCTGAGTCATATCTGGAAAGGATATCTCATTTCACAGGTTTTTTTTCCCCCTTGAGGTCGGTGCAGAGTCACCGTGGGTGTGTTTGGTGCAGAATCCCCACGTGTGTGTTTGCAGGAGTCAGGAGCTCTTGGCTCAGGTCTGACCAGGCTCTTTTGCTGCCCTTTGCAGCCATCAGGGTTTCCTGTTGTTCAGCAAGAAGTGGGGGGTAAACAGCACAACTCCAAGTGAAACTTGCCTTGATGCTGCTGTGTGATCACAGAGTCATTTGGGGTGGAAAAGACCTCTGAGATCGAGTCCCACCCTGTCACCCAGTGCCACATCCAGTCTTTCCTTAAACACCTCCAGGGATGGTGACTCCCCCTTCCAATGTCTAATCAGCCTTTCTTGAAGAAATTCTTCCTCATTCCCTGCTGCTTCCTGTCCCACACGTGATAACGTGGTAATTCTTAAATAATTTATCCCTCCTTACCAGCTTTTAGGCCAAAAAACCAGCCCTTTCTCAGCTGTAACAGAGAATTGTGCAGTAAGTTCATGCCGTGAGTTTACTGTTTGAAAAAGAACGTGGGGAAATGATAAAGAGATCAAGATATAAGAAGTAAATTATAGTTTAAATTGATAATGTATCGGAGAGAGAAAACAGAGGCGTTTGTATCCTGAGTTTGGAAAACTCATTTGAGTGAGCAAAGTCTAAAAGGTGCAGATGTGGATGGTGGGTGATTGCCCGTGGATGATGCTCCAGTGCCTCTCATGTGCTGCAGGAGTGTGGCCCTGCTGTGGATAGGAGGGCTTGAATATCCAATTTCTTGTGTGATGAGCCAGCTCCGGCACTTAAATTATTCCCATGACGGCTGATTATGTATTTTCTTTCCCTAACTCTTCACCCTTGAGGTTTAATAAATAAATCAATATAAATCCTGTAGCTAAGCTTCTGCCTTCCCTCCACGTGGGTGCTGGCTTTGGATGCTCAGCTGCTGCTGGAGTTTGGGGGCTTCATTTGGTTTCCACCGAACCCATTTAAATCCCTCCTAGGGAAATCAGGTAAATCCCTTCCATATGTCAAGAATTAGCAAAAGACATGATTTCTGTGACTTGCACAAAGCTTCCCCTTGTCTGGCAGACACAGGAACAAGTGCACCCTTGTTTCTGGGAAGCCTTTAACCTCCTGCTGGTGTAACTGGGACATGTCAGTGTCCCAGAGGGTCTCTGGGGAAGACCCTGATCTCATCCATTTATTCTTTTTTTTCCCCTTGAAAGAGAGGCACTCCAGCTTTGTCTTGCTCTAATTCTTCTTTATTCCTGCCCTTGGGGTCGCTGGGTGGGTGCCAGAGCTGGGGCAGGAGGCATTTGGCACATGAGCCCCTTTTGTGACCAGATGGGGCTGTGCCCTCTGGACCCACGGGGGGTGAATTACTCTGTGTATTTATGGGTCAGACCCTTTGTCCTGCCCACATCCTGTCCCTGCATGGACACGGGGATGGGGCTTTGGGAGGAGCAAGAGATCATCCTGCTGGGGCTCCCTGCTCCTCCCTTCTCCCTCCTGCCTTCCAGCAGGCACTTATGGAATACAGAGCACTGGGGAACAGCTCAGAGCTGCTTTCAGGGCAGCTCAGCATCTGTCACTGCCCACTGGTCCCCTGGGGTACACCAAGGGCTGGGGATGCCCAGGGAAGCTGTGGCTGCCCCTGGATCCCTGGAAGTGTCCAAGGCCAGGTTGGAGCAGCCTGGGATGAGTGGAAGGGATTGTGAAGTTTGGGTGCAGGGATGGGAAATTCGCTTGGCTAACGTGCCTCCTTCAGCAAAAAAATCTCCTGTTTGACACCTGCTTGAACTAATAAATCCCAAAATGAAGGCTGCCCACACCCATCTGACCATCAGCCTTGCTCCAGGCTGTCCTTGGCGTGGCTCCTGCAGCCAAATTTTGGGCAGTGGGCTGAGGGAACGGGAACTGGGGGGTGGTTTGTGTGCTAAGGGTGGGACATTCCGCTCCTCCTTCTCCTCTGTGGAAATCCCACCTTTTGTCTTCCCCCCCCTTTGCCCTTCCTGCTCCTCCATAGCAGTTTTTACCCGCCAGGATGGACTGAAATTCCAAATCCTTTGTCTCCTGTTTATGAGATGGAGTTTCTTTTTGTACGTGCTGAGACTTTTAAACCCTCCAGATAAAGCCTGGGGATGAAGGGCAAGGGAATGAGACAGTCCAGGAGTTGGATCCAGCCTGATCCAACAGTTGTCTGTGCTTCCTGATTTTAATTATCTGATGTCCATCAACTCACCTGAAGAGGGAGTGGAGAAACCTTTCCAATTTAAACAGGGAGCACTTGACAGGGATCTTGAAAACATCTTTCTTTTCCCAGTTGTTTAGTGAGATTGCTTTGGGGGGCGACACGTGGGCTCCTTAAAGTAATAAAGTGGCATTACAGTTATTTTTGAGCACGTTCCCTCTGAAAAACTGGAGAATTGGGCGATGGTTGGAGGTGGTCCCCATGACCTCCTTCCATATCTTGTATTTTCATATAATTTAGGATATTGTTCTGCTGCTCTGAGCCTTTCTGTAGGACTCAGGCAGAGCTTACCTGCATGAGAGTAGAAGTAAACTCAAAATCATCTTTTTTCTTTTGGGCTGTATTTTTGCTGGATTTCTGCTGTTGCTGTTTAAAGACTTTTTTTTTCCTTTGTTTGTTTATTTTTCTTTTCCCCGAGGTAGTTTTTGGCTCTCCTCGGGGTTGTAGGTAAAGAGGACAAAATTGTGGGTGCTGTAACCTGAAAATTGTGTGAAATAAACCCCCCAAAAATTTTTATTTCCTCTCCAAGAACCTGTCGTTGTTTCCACAATAAACCACAATATTTATGGGCAGCAGATAAATCTGTGAAAGGGTTTTCTGGTTGTTTGGTTTTTTTGCATATGTAGCAGCCAGGGAGGAATTTTAAATATAAAGTTGTTTAAGTTAAAACTGGAGCAAAAAGTGATGTTTTATACATGGGTTTTATTCCTATTTCAATAAGAGTAAAAAAATTGCTTTCCCTGTTTCCCTTGAGATTCCTTATGATCGTGGAATGTGGGAATTCATTTGGAGAGAAAGTGTTTCTGAAGTTAATTTCCACCAGCACTTGTTGGAAACTGGAGCTGCCAGGACTTCAAACTTCATTGCTGGTCCTGTGATGGGGAAAATTTAGTTTGCCCTCTGCAAATATACTAAAACTAACAGGGGGTGGTTTGGTGTTTTGTCTAAAAGGGAACTGAGAAAATCAAATAAAAATAATCCTTCTGCCACCCTGGGCTGGAGTGACAGCAAATACCATTAAATCAACCTGCGTTTTCCTGGTGCCACTTCCCTTGGGATGAACCCAGAGGGCTGGAAAATTGATTTCTTTGGGATTGAAGGCAAATTCTGCTCAGAGTTGTCTTTTTAGTAGTTCCTCAGTGCAGCTGCTGTGAGACTCTTGCTCTGCTTGAAGGTTTTAATTGTGTTCAGGGGGAATAACCAGTGCATGGATGGATGTGGAGGAGTGGGATTTGCTTTTGGATTTGAAACACTTCTTAATTCCAAAGCAGTGCCTAAAGGGGCTCCAGGAGAGCTGGAGAGGGACTTGGGACAAGGGATGGAGGGACAGGACAAGGGGGAATGGATTCCCACTGCCAGAGGGCAGGGAGAGATGGGATATTCTGTTGGATAGATATCCCAGTATTCTACTAGAAATCCTTCCCTGGGAGGGTGGGGAGGCCCTGGAATGGATTTCCCAGAGAAGC
>NW_020930127.1:0-1559 GCF_003984885.1 Neopelma chrysocephalum | reverse complement strand
GGGAATACATTTCTGGCCCGAGTCGTGCAAACTTCAACCACATCTGGGATGTGCACTGTACACCATCTGGACTTTTAGGAAATCTTTCGTCCTCTGAAAAGATTATCTCCAGTACAGCCAATTCTCTCAAGCACCGGATACCTTGTTCCATCGTGTTCCACTGTCCTTGCTGTACGTGGAGGTCCTCCTTGCAAAGGTATCTCTCCCTTACACTGGACAACAGTCGCCGCCAGAGGCTGAGAGTTTCCTGCCTCCTTCCAATCCCCTGATCAATGACGACATCTCGAGACAGGGATCCCAGTTGTCTTGCTTCACTTCCATCTAGAATTGTGTCGTTAGCGGCGGCATCCCAGATTCGGAGCAGCCAGGTCAGGATGGACTCGTTCGCCTGTCGTGTGAACTCTCTCCGAAGCTCACGTAGCTCACCCAGGGATAGGGACCGAGTGATTATTTCTGGTTCTGTCTCCTCCGGTGGATGTGAAGGTCCTGCCTCTTCGTCATCATTTGCTATGCGGACTGATTTAGTCTTCGATTTCCTTTTCTGGACAGGGGCAACTGCTATTGGTTTCTGTTGTCCTTCTGGCTCCTCGATGGTTTGTGTGAGCATGGTGCCAGTTGATTTATTTCTTACTCCCTCCGACTCAGCTGTGGTTTGGGTGGACATGGTGCCTGTGGATTTGCTCCTTCTCTCCTCCCCCTGGCAGTGCTGTACCATGTCAAGCAGTGCCCGGTAGGCAGTGGCCAGGGCCCAGCAGGTTGCTGTGAGCTGACCATCTCTGGAGCTGCCAGAGCATTTTTCCTTTACCAGTCTTTTCATGCTGACAGGATCCTGCAGTCGTTCGGGGTGAATTTCCAGATCATGGGAGGAGAAAACTTCTCCAAATACTGGCCGATGTCCTCCCACTTCCCGTGCCACTCAGCATTATCCACTCCCAGGACAGGTGTCCAAACAGCCTCCCTAGAAGGCCCTGTTCTAATCCTAAACATGGTGTAGACAGTACAGAGCAGACAGAGCAACACTAACAATAACATTATGCTGTCCTTAACATCAAAAGGGAACTCAATATTTTCAAAAGCTGTTGTAGCAGGTCTGAAGGGGAAGAAGGAGGTGAGAGGCTGGAAACAACCATTCCCCACTGTTCCCCCAAAGGGCTGGGTGCGATTTTTAATGAGGCCCCAGAGGTAGCAACCTAAACCAGGACAGGCAAACAGGACTGAATACACATTTACAATGAAACTCATTGCTTCTGAGGTTATGATGACATAAACATAGTATACTAATAAAGCAATTTGGATCCCTCTCCCTGGTCTTAAAGAGAGCATTAAAACAGGCAAATAGTTCCCCATCTGTGGAAATATGAACATGCTCAGATACAACATCCACGTGAATGCACCAAACAACATGTTGATCGGGGAGTTTCTATATCCAAATAGACAGATGCTTAAAATGAAATTGTGATTCTGACTTCTCTCTCTCTCTGCCCTTACGTTGGGCGCCAAAAAATGTGCTGTTTTAAAAGTTAACCAGCAGGGGAAATGAACTCAATTCAAAAGAGAGA
>NW_020930126.1:0-4463 GCF_003984885.1 Neopelma chrysocephalum | reverse complement strand
TTTAAAAGTTAACCAGCAGGGGAAATGAACTCAATTCAAAAGAGAGATTTATAAGTCAGAATAACAATTTATTAAAATAATACAATAAGTACAATTATACAGACAGACAATTGGTTTTAACCCGCAAAACCCAAATGTATAACCCAGCACCCTGGGGTATGAACAAAAGTGGTGTACCTTGGCCCCTCCCCCGAGTCCAAAGTAAAGGGAGAGGGGAAAAACCTGCTGGTGGGAGAGCTGCTGCAGTCTGGTCAGAAAGTGGTGATTGCAGTCCAGTTGAGGGTGGTGGTCTCAGTCTGGTTGAGAGTGGTGGTCTGCAGTCTTCCTCTGGATCCCACGAGAGGTGGAAAGGTTCCGAAACTCCCAGTTTATATATTCTCCAGTTCAGGCGGGAGTGCTCAGTCCCTCCCTCAGAGGGGGGAATTCCATAAAAGGGTATGAGGACAGGAACATAGGCCTCTACTGACAACAGTTTCTGGGAAATGGCATGGAGGCTATAGAATACACAGTTTTGGGTTACACCCATCCAGGGATGAATTGGTCCCAGCCGTTCTAACCAGGACATTATCCACCCCTTATTCTATGCCATCCATGTCATGCCCAAATTAACCCCCTTAAAAACTATGTCTCTTTAAAACTATATACACATGTGTACAATGAAACATTACGGACCATTCTCACTCAAAATTAGGTCCCCTTGTGGTACACAACGTGTCTCCCCATCTTTTTGCATTACCCACCAGGTGAAACCAGGTCCTTGAGCAAAAACAATCCCTCGGATGGGTTTGCCTTTGCTTGAGGTGGGACTAATCCAAACAGTCTTCCCTAACATACCTCTCATATGCACCACGGGGACTTTATCTCCATCTACAGTATGCAAAGGTTCTGATTGGGCAGGGCCAGCTCGATTGATGGAGCCTCGCGTGTTGACCAACCAGGTGGCCTTTGCTAAATGCAGCTCCCAGTGTTTGAGAGTCTCTCCACACAGTGCCTTCAGGGTGGTTTTCAGCAGTCCGTTGCACTGTTCAACTTTTCCAGCAGCTGGTGCATGGTAGGGGATATGATACACCCACTCAATGCCATGCTCTCTGGCCCAGGTGTCTACGAGGCCATTCTTGAAATGGGTCCCATTATCAGACTCAATTCTCTCCGGGGTGCCGTGTCGCCACAGGACTTGTT
The DNA here is from genome assembly GCF_003984885.1 of Neopelma chrysocephalum. Lineage (NCBI taxonomy): Eukaryota > Metazoa > Chordata > Aves > Passeriformes > Pipridae > Neopelma > Neopelma chrysocephalum. The sequence goes on along the minus strand of NW_020930126.1, from coordinate 3,284 downwards.
TTTCAAGGCCCAGGATGGTATTCCGGGCAGTGGCATGGGGCACGGGGTATGTCTCCAGCCATCCAGTACTTCCTTCTACCATGGTCAGTACGTAGCGCTTGCCCTGGCGGGTTTTGGGGAGCGTGATGTAGTCAACTTGCCAGGCTTCCCCATACCTGTACTTTGACCACCGTCCACCATACCATAGAGGCTTCACCCGCTTGGCCTGCTTGATGGCAGCACATGTCTCACAGTCATGGATGACCTGTGAGACAATGTCCTTGGTTAAGTCCACCCCTCGGTCCTGAGCCCATCTGTATGTTGCATCTCTCCCCTGGTGACCGGAGGCGTCATGGGCCCATCGAGCCAGAAATAATTCTCCTTTGTGTTGCCAATCCAGATCCACCTGAGAGACTTTAATCCTGGCAGCTCGGTCCCCCTGCTCGTTGTTGCGATGCTCCTCATTAGCCCGTTTCTTGCGTACGTGAGCGTCTACGTGACCGACCTTCACACTCAGCTTCTCTACCCGGCCAGCGATGTCCTGCCACATCTCCACTGCCCAGATGGGTTTCCCTTGGCGCTGCCAGTTGGCCTTTCTCCATCGCTCTAGCCATCCCCACAGAGCATTGGCCACCATCCACGAGTCAGTGTAGATATAGAGTCTTGGCCACTTCTCTCGTTCAGCTATATCCAAAGCCAACTGAACGGCTTTAAGCTCTGCGAACTGACTTGACCCACCTTGTCCTTCGGTTGCTTCTGCAACTCGCCGTGTGGGACTCCATACGGCTGCCTTCCATTTTCGGTTTGTCCCTACAATGCGGCAGGAGCCATCCGTGAAGAGCGCATATCGTCTTTCATCTGCTGGTAGCTTGTCATATGGTGGGGCCTCCTCAGCCCGTGTCACCTGCTCCTCTTCTTCTTCAGAGGATAGTCCAAAACTCTCACCTTCGGGCCAATTGGTGATAATTTCCAGAATCCCAGGGCGATTAGGATTCCCTATCCGGGTTCATTGTGTGATCAGAGCGATCCACTTACTCCATGTGGCATCGGTGGCGTGATGTGTAGCAGGAACTCTCCCCTTGAACATCCAGCCCAGCACTGGTAGTCGGGGTGCCAGGAGGAGCTGCGCTTCGGTGCCGATCACTTCCGAGGCAGCTCGAAGTCCTTCATAAGCAGCCAGGATCTCTTTCTCAGTTGGTGTATAGCTGGCTTCAGATCCTTTGTATCCCCGACTCCAGAATCCCAGCGGTCGTCCTCGGGTCTCCCCAGGCACTTTCTGCCAGAGGCTCCAAGAAGGGCCATTCTTCCCGGCTGCAGTGTAGAGCACGTTCTTCACGTCCTGTCCTGTCCTTACTGGCCCAAGGGCTACCGCATGGGCAATCTCCTGTTTGATTTGTTCAAAGGCCTGTTGTTGTTCAGGGCCCCACTGGAAATCATTTTTCTTCCGTGTCACAAGGTAGAGAGGGCTTACAATTTGACTGTACTCGGGGATATGCATCCTCCAAAAGCCCACAGCGCCTAGGAAAGCCTGTGTTTCCTTCTTGCTGGTTGGTGGGGACATGGCTGCTATTTTGTTAATTACCTCCGTTGGAATTAGGCGACGTCCATCTTGCCACTTCACTCCTAAGAACTGAATTTCCTGAGCAGGTCCCTTGACCTTACTTCGTTTAATGGCAAAACCAGCTCTTAGGAGGATCTGGATTATCTTATCTCCTTTCTCGAAGACTTCCCCCGCTGTGTTCCCCCATACAATGATGTCATCAATGTACTGTAGATGTTCTGGAGCCTCGCCCTTTTCCAGTGCAGTCTGGATCAGTCCATGGCAAATGCTGGGACTGTGTTTCCACCCCTGAGGCAGTCGATTCCAGGTGTACTGCACACCTCTCCAAGTGAAAGCAAATTGTGGCCTGCACTCCGCTGCCAAAGGAATGGAGAAGAAGGCGTTGGCAATGTCAATGGTGGCATACCATTTGGCTGCCTTGGACTCCAGCTCGTACTGGAGCTCCAGCATGTCCGGCACAGCAGCACTCAGGGGTGGTGTGACTTCATTGAGTCCACGGTAATCCACCGTCAGCCTCCACTCTCCGCTGGACTTACGCACTGGCCATATAGGGCTATTAAAGGGTGAGCGAGTCTTGCTGACCACCCCCTGGGTCTCCAGTTCATGGATCATCTTATGTATGGGAGTCACAGAGTCTCGGTCGGTGCGGTATTGCCGACGGTGCACGGTTGCTGTGGCTATCGGTACCAACTGTTCTTTAACCTTCAGCAGTCCCACAGCAGAGGGGTCCTCTGAGAGGCCAGGCAAGGTGTTCAACTGTCTAATTTCCTCTGCCTCCACAGTAGCTATGCCAAACGCCCAACGAAGTCCTTTTGGGTCTTTGAAATACCCACTCCTCAGGTAATCTATGCCAAGGATGCACGGGGCCTCTGGGCCAGTCACGATGGGGTGTCTGTGCCATTCCTTCCCAGTCAGGCTCACTTCAGCTTCCAGTACAGTCAGCTGTTGGGATCCCCCTGTCACCCCAGAAATGGAGATGGATTCTGCCCCTAGGTATCTCGATGGCATCAAAGTACATTGTGCGCCGGTGTCAACTAAAGCCTTATATCTTTGTGGCTCTGATGTGCCAGGCCACCGAATCCACACTGTCCAATAGACTCGATTGTCCCTCTCCTCTACCTGGCTAGAGGCAGGGCACCCCTAGTCCTGGTCATGGTACTCGTTGCGCTCTTCTTGTAAGTATGACCTGGAGGTCCCTTCGAGAGGATCAGACATATCATCATTCCTGTGCCGTCTGGAGTCTTGCCTACGAGAGACTGGAGCAGCATTTATCCTCGAAGAGTTCCTTGTGGTACTTGTCCCTCTTTTCAATTCACGCACCCGGGCTGCTAAGGAAGAGGTGGGTTTCCCATCCCACTTCCTCATATCTTCTCCGTGCTCTTGGAGGTAAAACCATAGATTGCCACGTGGAGTGTACCCTCTCTCCTTAGCTGGGGGACGCTGGCTCCTGATAGCAGAGACTCTAGTTTGTCCTGGCGAGATGTGGAAGATCCCTTCCTTAATTTCTTCTCTTAGCCTCTGGTGTCCTTCTTCAATCTTCTCTTCCAGGCTTCGAACATGTTCAGCCAGTTTGGTTTCCACCGACGAGACGTGGGCTCGTAATGGGGCGGTGACAGTGTCTTCATAAATCCTGAGTTTGCTGACCAATGCACCAACCTTGTCCTCTCCCTCCCTCCATTGCAGCGTTGCTAGGTAGTGGGAATACATTTCTGGCCCGAGTCGTGCAAACTTCAACCACATCTGG
>NW_020930125.1:0-303 GCF_003984885.1 Neopelma chrysocephalum | reverse complement strand
GAGAGTGAAAACAAAAGCTTAGATAAGAGTAGATAAGCTACTCCAAGATAGAAAGAAATGAAAATCTCCTGCAAATACATTGGAAATTAAAACATACTGGAGAATTTAAATGACTAACTGAACCTAATTTCTTTTGTTATCACTCTCAATAAGCGGAGAGGGTTTCTCATTTGTTTGTTTTTCTCTCCCTTCATGTGTTTATGGAATACTCTTTGTGGCAATTTAAAGATACTTATATGTTTTTCCGAGAAGTCTGAATCATTGGCCTCTTTACAATTATCCAGTTTATAAGGGAGAGAAAAA
>NW_020930124.1:0-472 GCF_003984885.1 Neopelma chrysocephalum | reverse complement strand
CCCCATATAACTTAAAAAGAACTCCAAAAAAAAAAATCCCTAAATACAAAAAAAAACCCTTCTGGAAATCAGGAATCCCATGCCCATAGTTTGGTCTCCAAATGCTGCAACTTAAAAAGAACTCCCCCAAAAAAATCCCTAAATACAAAAAAAAAACCCTCCTGGAAATCAGGAGTTCCAGCCCCATATAACTTAAAAAGAACTCCAAAAAAAAAAAAACCTAAATACCAAAACAAACCTCCTGGAAATCAGGAATCCCATGCCCTGTGTTTTGGTCTCAAAGTGCTGCAACTTATAAAGAACACCAAAAAAAAATAAAATCTCTAAATACGAAAAAAACCCTCCTGGAAATCAGGAATTGCAGCCCCATATAACATAAAAAGAACTCAAAAAAAATTTCCTAAATACAATAAAACCCCCTCCTGTAAATCAGGAATTCCAGCCCCATATAACTTAAAAAGAACTCCAAAAA
>NW_020930123.1:0-816 GCF_003984885.1 Neopelma chrysocephalum | reverse complement strand
TGGACACAGCACTCCAGGGGTGGCCTCACCAGCGCCCAGCCCAGGGCAAGAATCACTTCCCTGGCCCTGTTGGCCACACTGTTCCTGAGCCAGGCCAGGATCCATTGGCCCTCTTGCCCCCCTGGCCACACTCTGGCTCATGTTCAGCTTCCTGTCAATCCCAACTCCCAGCTCCCTTCCTGCCTGGCTGCTCTCCAGCCCCTCTGCCCCCAGCCCGTAGCGCTGCAGGGGTTGTTGTTTGTCACCTCCTGAGCTGAGGGTGACACTCCCTGGGCACCCAGCACTGGTGTGGGGGGTCTGGGTGAAGGCTGAGCTTGAGCAAACTCAGATTTATTCTTCCAGGGTCTCTGACTGAGCTCAGAATTCCCCCCAGGAAGGGCAGAGGGAGGGCCAGGGATCCGTGGGCAGGACACGGTGCCAAAGGCACGGAGCTCACCCACCCTGGGGAGCCCACCCTGGTTTGACCCCCACAAAAATCCAATCTCTGGCCGGTCAAACCAAGACAACCTCCCTTCCCAGACACCCCTTTCCTGGGAGTTTTCTGGCTGCACCAAATCGAGGGTGAAACAGAAAACCCGGGATTTCAGATCAGTCGTTCCCAGTGTTCAAAATAACCCCCCGAATTTTTCATCCTGGGACCGTCCTGGGAGAGATCTGGAATGTCAGGGAAGGGCTGCAAAGTCCCTAAGTGCAAAAAAATCCCCTTCTGGAGATCAGGAATTCCAGCCCCATGTAACTTAAAAAGAACTCCAAAAAAATCCCTAAATACAAAAAAAAAAACCCTCCTGGAAATCAGGAATTCCAGCCCCATATAAC
>NW_020930122.1:0-1328 GCF_003984885.1 Neopelma chrysocephalum | reverse complement strand
TGGACACAGCACTCCAGGGGTGGCCTCACCAGCGCCCAGCCCAGGGCCACAAGCCCTGCCCTGCTCCTGCTGCCACACTCTTCCTCAGCCAGCCCAGCAGCCATTGGCCCTCTTGCCCCCCTGGGCACACTCTGGCTCATGTTCAGCTTCCTGTCAATCCCAACTCCCAGCTCCCTTCCTGCCTGGCTGCTCTCCAGCCCCTCTGCCCCCAGCCTGTAGCACTGCAAGGGTTGTTGTTTGTCACCTCCTGAGCTGAGGGTGACACTCCCTGGGCACTCAGCACTGGTGTGGGGGGTCTGGGTGAAGGCTGAGCTTGAGCAAACTCAGATTTATTCTTCCAGGGTCTCTTACTGAGCTCAGAATTCCCCCTGGGAAGGGCAGAGGGAGGGCCAGGGATCCGTGGGCAGGACACGGTGCCAAAGGCACGGAGCTCACCCACCCTGGGGAGCCCACCCTGGTTTGACCCCCACAGAAATCCAATCTCTGGCCGGTCAAACCAAGACAACCTCCCTTCCCAGACACCCCTTTCCTGGGAGTTTTCTGGCTGCACCAAATCGAGGGTGAAACGGAAAACCCGGGATTTCAGATCAGTCATTCCCAGTGTTCAAAATAACCCCCCGAATTTTTCATCCTGGGAGAGATCTGGAATGTCAGGGAAGGGCTGCAAAGTCCCTAAGTACAAAAAAACCCCCTCCTGGAAATCAGGAATTCCAGCCCTAAGTAACTTAAAAAGAACTCCAAAAAAAATCCCTAAATACAATAAAACCCCCTTCTGGAGATCAGGAATTCCAGCCCCATATAACTTAAAAAGAACTCCAAAAAAAAATTCCCTAAATACAAAAAGAAGCCCTCCTGGAAATCAGGAATCCCATGCCCATGCTTTGGTCTCAAAGTGCTGCAACTTAAAAAGAACTCCCCCAAAAAAATCCCCAAATCCCCAAAACAAACTTCCTGGAAATCAGGAATCCCATGCCCTGTGTTTTGGTCTCAAAGTGCTGCAACTTAAAAAGAACTCCAAAAAGAAAAAAAATCCCTAAATACAAAAGAAAAACCCTCCTGGAAATCAGAAATTCCAGCCCCATATAACTTAAAAAGAACTCCAAAAAAAAAATCCCTAAATACAAAAAAAAACCCCTCTTGGAAATCAGGAATTGCAGCCCCATATAACTTAAAAAGAACTAAAAAAAAAAAAATCCCTAAATACTAAAAAAACCCTCCTGGAAATCAGGAATTCCAGCCCCATATAACTTAAAAAGAACTCAAAAAAAAAAACCCCAAAAAAAAAAAAAAAACCCTCCTGGAAATCAGGAATTCCAGCCCCATATAAC
>NW_020930121.1:0-472 GCF_003984885.1 Neopelma chrysocephalum | reverse complement strand
CCCCATATAACTTAAAAAGAACTCCAAAAAAAAAAATCCCTAAATACAAAAAAAAACCCTTCTGGAAATCAGGAATCCCATGCCCATAGTTTGGTCTCCAAATGCTGCAACTTAAAAAGAACTCCCCCAAAAAAATCCCTAAATACAAAAAAAAAACCCTCCTGGAAATCAGGAGTTCCAGCCCCATATAACTTAAAAAGAACTCCAAAAAAAAAAAAACCTAAATACCAAAACAAACCTCCTGGAAATCAGGAATCCCATGCCCTGTGTTTTGGTCTCAAAGTGCTGCAACTTATAAAGAACACCAAAAAAAAATAAAATCTCTAAATACGAAAAAAACCCTCCTGGAAATCAGGAATTGCAGCCCCATATAACATAAAAAGAACTCAAAAAAAATTTCCTAAATACAATAAAACCCCCTCCTGTAAATCAGGAATTCCAGCCCCATATAACTTAAAAAGAACTCCAAAAA
>NW_020930120.1:0-376 GCF_003984885.1 Neopelma chrysocephalum | reverse complement strand
CCAGGCCTTGACAGGCAAAAACACCCCCTGACACAGAAAACCAGGCCCTGACACGCAAACCCTGCCTGAGCCCTGCTCCCGTGGGCCTGAACACGCCAAAGCCCAGCCTGGGGTGTCCCAGCCCCCCGAGAACACCTTTACTTGTGAACATGTTTAACCCCCCCCACCTGCCCAAACATGTTGAAGTGTGGCTTGGGATGCTGAGAGTTAAGCTTGGGATGCTTAACACACGCCCTGACACGCACAAACACACCTGAGGACTTTGGGGTGCCCAACCACACTTGTAACATGCTCTGACAAGTTTAAACTGGGCTCAAACGTCTCTCACTCTGCCCCAACATGCTCCGACCTGCCCCAACACATAAAGCCCCCCCCC
>NW_020930119.1:0-400 GCF_003984885.1 Neopelma chrysocephalum | reverse complement strand
CCTTGACAGGCAAAAACACCCCCTGACACAGAAAACCAGGCCTTGACGTGCAAAAACACCCCCTGACATGCAAAACCAGGCCTTGACACGCAAAGCCTGCCTGAGCCGTGCTCCCCTGGACCTGAACACGCCAAAGCCCAGCCCAGGGTGCCTCAGCCCCCCGAGAACACCTTTACCTGGGAACACCTTTAACCCCCCCCACCTGCCCAAACCTGTTGAAGTGTGGCTTGGGATGCTGAGAGACGCTTAACACACGCCCTGACATGCACAAACACACCTGAGGACTTCGGGGTGCCCGACCACACTTGTAACATGCTCTGACAAGTTTAAACTGGGTTCAAACGTCTCTCACTCTGCCCCAACATGCTCTGACCTGCCCCGACACATAAAGCCCCCCCCC
>NW_020930118.1:0-399 GCF_003984885.1 Neopelma chrysocephalum | reverse complement strand
ATAGCCAGCAGATTCTTTTTTTTTGGGTAATATTGAAATTAATAGTAAAACAACTGCATGCATGATATGTTAGTTTGACTACTTTTTAACTTTAGTTAATGTTTTGCAATTTCTTCTGTTGCATGATCACACTGGAAAGAAACTTCTGTTAATTTGTTCTTCTGCTTTCCTAACCACATTGATTTGACAGCTTCTTCATTGCATTGGTGTAAGCTGTAGCATTAGACAGGGATAGCAGAAGAACAAATTAACAGAAGTTTCTTTCCAGTGTGATCATGCAACAGAAGAAATTGCAAAACATTAACTAAAGTTAAAAAGTAGTCAAACTAACATATCATGCATGCAGTTGTTTTACTATTAATTTCAATATTACCCAAAAAAAAAGAATCTGCTGGCTAT
>NW_020930117.1:0-3501 GCF_003984885.1 Neopelma chrysocephalum | reverse complement strand
GCTGAACAGCCCCAGCTCCCTCAGCCTCTCCTCACAGCACTTGTGCTTCAGTCAGTAGAAGAAACTACTAGGAAAACAATCCATCAGAGGGAGGAAAAGCTACCCCTAGCACTTTAATCAGCACTCTTATTGCCAGATTATCTTGTCATTTCTATTTTTCATCTTTATTTTTTATGCCTCTTTCTTCCCCATTCTAATTGCTTTGTGTTTTTGGTGTTGCTGGGGGGATTTATGGTAGGAGTAATGAGCACTGACACTGTCACCCTTCTGGTACACTTCTACATCCTAGTTCCTTCCTCCTGCTGTCCATCCCTACTGCTTATCTTTGGGATGATAAAATGCTCATCTCTTCCACTGTTTTTTTCATAATCAGCCACCAGCAAAATCAATGTACAGTGTCTTTCAGGATAAGAAGTGATGCAAAACTACAGAGTTCTGACAGAATAAACAAACTGAGAACCACTATCAGTCAAATGCACGTGGCAGAGGGCTGAGTGTAACACAATACACTGTGTTCTTAGTTCTGCAAACTCACAGTTGCTGTCCTTTCAGCCTGTCTGCTGTGCAGATCAAGGAATACAAGGGCAGGTGTTGTGACTGTCACCTTTTTGAGAACATTTCTGGTCGCAGGGCACAATGCTGAACAGAATTAAGTCTCTGCTGGTGGGGCATGAACAGCACCTGTAGTCCCATCCTCTTACTGGGAGGGTCTGCTTGGCCAAGGGAAACCAACCAGCTTTGCTGCATTTTACCTGCTTTTTCCAAAAAGAACAACAGTGAGAGCATGAGGGGAACCCAGGACTGTGCTACTGATTAAATGACTTTTATGAGCTGTGCTTGCTAATTCTTTTTTTTTTTCTTCCTTCACAAAACTAACAAACATTTTTTACTGCTTGCAGACAAAATGAGAAATGATAGTGGTCACACTCTAAAAATGGATTCTCCAATGTCTTTTCAAGTTACCATAAACTCTGCCACCAGTTTAGAATGGCTTGTTCTGATTTAGGGATGAGTTATACTTACTGTGAACTTACTGTGGTGAATGATTCCACTGCTGCTAAGCTGAGATTATTCACATCACAATTTTTCTTGAGTGCCTCGTGTCTGCTCACCCTGCTTTAATGCCTCAAGTAAACATGACAGTCCACAACTGCACAGCCTGTCTAAGATAAAAATAAATGTGTGAGTAGCCTTAAAACAATGATGTTCAGTCATGTCTCTTGTGCTGAAGACAGCGTGTTCAAGTTTTGCCATCAGGAGGAAAGGAGGGTCTGGGTGAGTTCTGAAGACACCAGTGAGAATTCCTTTTACTAACACCTAGTTCTAATTTATTTGCGTTCTATTTTAACAGAAAAAAGTTTTCTGAAATGGCCTGAAAGGTGTGATACAGATTTATGCAAAGTCCAACTTCCCATTACAGTTCAGAAGCCAAAGATGGCTGAAACACCAAATACAATTTTACTTTTTCACTTGTTATTTGGTGTGTAAATTCAAGGGCTGTCCTCTGTGTTGATGCCATGTTTGGTTTTTCCTTTTCTCTCTTTCTTTTTAATGTGCAGAGAAATGTGGCTTTTGATTTTCTTGAACATTCAGGAATATATTTGGGTAATGAAGCCGTGGAGATGTTTTTTAATGATGATCACCTCATTCCTAATGTCACTATTCTCAATGAGAAGATAAAAGGATTTGCTTTCAGTTATATGCCAGTAAATCTAAAGTTGTTTAATGATACAACAGTAAAAACAGGCAAAGAGGTTCACATGGTTTTCATTTTTTAAATATGATTCAAACTCAGCCACAAAAAACCCTATGAGCTTTTGCAGTTGAAAGGTAAAAGTCCTCAGAAAATGCAGGGAAGTATTTTTAGGGCTCTGAAGGCCAGAGAACTCCTTTGACATCCAGCTTCAATCAAAGTGAGCTCGTCTCCTTGTTGCCATCACAGGCAACTGTGAGCTCTGCAGCGAGGACGTGTGGTGAACAGAACAGTATTTATTTCTCATGCCTTGAGAGTAAAATAACTTGAAAGTAAAAAAAAACCTGAAAGCAAAACAAAGGAGACCTTGGTCTCCATTGCTGAAGTTGTGGTTACTTGGGAGGGAGAGCTCAGTTTGGGGAACAGCAGATTATAAAAGTTCAGAGTCCAAACTTTGAGAACAATAAGGAGCTGGAAGAGAAGCCCTTGTCTGTATGTCCTTAGCAGAATTCTGTCTGGCTGCTGCCAGCAGTGTGCATACAGCTCAGCCACACTTTCTAAAGCATTGACTTAAACTTTTTTCATCTGCTTTGGAATAATTCGTTGAAGGCAAGAAATGACTTAATTTGAGCTGGTACAATAAAGATAGGTATGTAGATAGGTATTAATATGCTTTTAAATTGCCATTAAAGAGGGGGAAGCATGATTAGATCTGCAGAAAGATTCAGTTTTGGATTGGATTCTGTTCTCACACTGATGTAAATAAAAAGCATTTAATGGAAAAAGAAAACCACACCAAACAGTTTACAATCTACAATTTTTTAATGCTCCAGTGTGCTGTGGAGTGATACCTTATCTAACTTCAAATAATGGAGCAGGAGTATCAGGAACAGTGTCTGTGCCATACAAAGCCTTGTGAGCCAGGCAGGCCTGTTGTAATGGAATGCAAGAGATGGCCTTGCAGTCATTCAGGAAATTGGCTCATAATGAATGTACATGGTTCAAATGAACACAAAAGAAATAAGAATACTGTAAAATTGACCACTTTGGTTCTGTGTTTTAGCTGATTTAACATGATCAAGCCTGTATGTAATCACACATCTAAGCCTTATCATACAAATGATACACAATCATATTACTTAGGAGTAGATTTAATAATTGTAAGAGAGAGAAGATTTGCTTGCAAGTCCTTTTCATGTAATCTAATACAGACCTCTTGTTAGGCTGTGTTATATGGGGCAGGAATTTAGATCACGGTTCAAGCTCAAATGGCAGAAGAAACCCACCTGTCTTTGATTATTTCTTTTCTATGAATATGAAATAGCAGTAAAATGTTGGCCTGGAAGGAAAGAACAAGCAGAAACATGGATTATAAAACAGTGGCAGCCAGGCCTGCTTAGCAGATATGTGTGTTCTGTCTTCAGATCAGGCAGGAAACGGGACACTGTGGGACAGGTCAGCACAACTGAGTGAGGATTCAGAGCATCTGAGGCAAATCTCAAAATGGGCAGGTGGGTCACAGCCATGGTCATTCCAGGTGGTGTCATGAGCAGCTGCCTGGATCAGGGTCAGGCAATGCCATCTCAGGCCTGAAGAAACTCTGTGGCCCAAGTGTGACATTGGTAGTCACCTACTTCATCCCTTTCCTGTTCCTTGTGTGGCAGGGGAGGATGGGTGAGCTGGGTCATAGAATCATAGAATCATAGAATCAGCTGGGTTGGAAGGGACCTCTGAGATCATCAAGTCCAACCCTTGATCCAACCCCGCTGTGGTTCCCAGCCCATGGCACTGATGCCACATCCAGTCTC